>NC_056446.1:45536156-45777149 GCF_018296145.1 Oncorhynchus tshawytscha | reverse complement strand
AGACCAGGTATTTGTACTGTCTCTATTATATTATGACAGACCAGCTATATCTACTGTCTCTATTATAATATGACAGACTAGCTAGATCTAATGTCTCTATTAGATTATGACAGACCAGCTAGAACTACTGTCTCTATTATAATATGACAGGCCAGCTAGATCTACTGTCTCTATTATATTATGACAGAACAGCTAGATCTACTGTCTCTATTATATTATGACAGAACAGCTAGATCTACTGTCTCTATTATATTATGACAGACCAGCTAGATCTCCAGTCTCTATTATATTATGACAGACCAGCTAGATCTACTGTCTCTATTATATTATGACAGACAAGCTTGATCTACTGTCTCTATTATATTATGACAGACCAGGTATTTGTACTGTCTCTATTATTTTATGACAGACCAGCTAGATATACTGTCTCTTTTATATTATGACAGACCAGCTAGATCTACTGTCTCAATTATTTTATGACAGACCAGCTAGATCTACTGTCTCTATTATATTATGACAGACCAGCTAGATCTACTGTCTCTATTATGTCATGACAGACCAGGTGTTTGTACTGTCTGCTATTATAATATGACAGACCAGCTAGATATACTGTCTCTATTATAATATGACAGACCAGCTAGATCTACTGTCTCTATTATAATATGACAGACCAGCTAGATCTACTGTCTCTATTATATTATGACAGACCAGCTAGATCTACTGTCTCTATTATATTATGACAGACCAGCTTGATCTACTATCTCTATTATTTTATGACAGACCAGCTAGATCTACTGTCTCTATTATAATATGACAGACCAGCTAGATCTAATGTCTCTATTAGATTATGACAGACCAGCTAGAACTACTGTCTCTATTATAATATGACAGACCAGCTACATCTACTGTCTCTATTATAATATGACAGACCAGCTAGATCTACTGTCTATATTATAATATGACAGACCAGCTAGATCGACTGTCTCTATTATAATATGACAGACCAGCTAGATCTAATGTCTCTATTATAATATGACAGACCAGGTATTTGTACTGTCTCTATTATATTATGACAGACCAGCTAGATCTACTGTCTCTATTATATTATGACAGACCAGCTAGATATACTGTCTCTATTATAATATGACAGACCAGCTAGATCTACTGTCTCTATTATAATATGACAGACCAGCTAGATCTGCTGTCACTATTATATTATGACAGAACAGCTGGATCTACTGTCTCTATTATATTATGACAGACCAGCTAGATCAACTGTCTCTATCATATTATGACAGACCAGCTAGATCTACTGTCTCTTTATATTATGACAGACCAGCTAGATCTACTGTCTCTATTATATTATGACAGACCAGCTAGATCTAATGTCTCTATTATATTATGACAGACCAGCTAGAACTACTGTCTCTATTATTTTATGACAGACCAGCTACATCTACTGTCTCTATTATATTATGACAGACCAGCTAGATCTACTGTCTCTATTATAATATGACAGACCAGCTAGATCTACTGTCTCTATTATAATATGACAGACCAGCTAGATCTACTGTCTCTTTATATTATGACAGACCAGGTATTTGTACTGTCTCTATTATATTATGACAGACCAGCTAGATATACTGTCTCTATTATATTATGACAGACCAGCTAGATCTACTGTCTCTATTATAATATGACAGACCAGCTAGATCTACTGTCTCTGTTATATTATGACAGACCAGCTAGATCTACTGTCTCTATTATATTATGACAGACCAGCTGGATCTACTGTCTCTATTATTTTATGACAGACCAGCTAGATCTAATGTCTCTATTATATTATGACAGACCAGCTAGAACTACTGTCTCTATTATAATATGACAGACCAGCTAGATCTACTGTCTCTATTATAATATGACAGACCAGCTAGATCTACTGTCTCTATTATATTATGACAGACCAGCTAGATCTACTGTCTCTATTATAATATGACAGACCAGCTATATCTACTGTCTCTATTATATTATGACAGACCAGCTATTTGTACTGTCTCTATTATATTATGACAGACCAGCTAGATATACTGTCTCTATTATAATATGACAGACCAGCTAGATCTACTGTCTCTGTTATAATATGACAGACCAGCTAGATCTACTGTCTCTGTTATATTATGACAGACCAGCTAGATATACTGTCTCTATTATATTATGACAGACCAGCTAGATCTACTGTCTCTATTATAATATGACAGACCAGCTAGATCTAATGTCTCTATTATATTATGACAGACCAGCTAGATCTACTGTCTCTATTATAATTTGACAGACCAGCTAGATCTACTGTCTCTATTATAATATGACAGACCAGCTAGATCTACTGTCTCTATTATAATATGACAGACCAGCTAGATCTAATGTCTCTATTAGATTATGACAAACCAGCTAGAACTACTGTCTCTATTATAATTTGACAGACCAGCTACATCTACTGTCTCTATTATAATATGACAGACCAGCTACATCTACTGTCTCTCTTATATTATGACAGACCAGGTATTTGTACTGTCTCTATTATATTATGACAGACCAGCTAGATATACTGTCTCTATTATATTATGACAGAACAGCTAGATCTACAGTCTCTATTATAATATGACAGACCAGCTAGATCTACTGTCTCTATTATAATATGACAGACCAGCTAGATCGACTGTCTCTATTATAATATGACAGACCAGCTAGATCTACTGTCTCTATTATATTATGACAGAACAGCTAGATCTACTGTCTCTATTATAATATGACAGACCAGCTAGATCTCCAGTCTCTATTATATTATGACAGACCAGCTAGATCTACTGTCTCTATTATATTATGACAGACAAGCTTGATCTACTGTCTCTATTATATTATGACAGACCAGGTATTTGTACTGTCTCTATTATTTTATGACAGACCAGCTAGATATACTGTCTCTTTTATATTATGACAGACCAGCTAGATCTACTGTCTCAATTATTTTATGACAGACCAGCTAGATATACTGTCTCTATTATATTATGACACACCAGCTAGATCTACTGTCTCTATTAAATTATGACAGACCAGCTACATATACTGTCTCAATTATGTCATGACAGACCAGGTGTTTGTACTGTCTCTATTATATTATGACAGACCAGCTAGATATACTGTCTCTATTATAATATGACAGACCAGCTAGATCTACTGTCTCTGTTATATTATGACAGACCAGCTAGATCTACTGTCTCTCTTATAATATGACAGACCAGAGAGATCTACTGTCTCAATTATATTATGACAGACAAGCTTGATCTACTTTCTATATTATAATATGACAGACCAGCTAGATCAACTGTCTCTGTTAGAATATGATAGACCAGCTAGATCTACTGTCTCTACTATATTATGACAGACCAGCTGGATCTAATGTCTCAATTATTTTATGACAGACAAGCTAGAACTAATGTCTCTATTATATTATGACAGACCAGCAAGATCTACTGTCTCTATTATAATATGACAGACCAGCTAGATCTACTGTCTTTTTAATAATGTTACAAACCAGCTAAATCTACTGTCTCTATTATAATATGACAGACCAGCTAGATCTACTGTCTCTCTTATATTATGACAGACCAGGTATTTGTACTGTCTCTATTATATTATGACAGACCAGCTAGATCTACTGTCTCTATTATAATATGACAGACCAGCTAGATCTACTGTCTCTCTTATATTATGACAGACCAGGTATTTGTACTGTCTCTATTATATTATGACAGACCAGCTAGATATACTGTCTCTATTATATTATGACAGACCAGCTAGATCTACTGTCTCTATTATAATATGACAGACCAGCTAGATCTAATGTCTCTATTATATTATGACAGACCAGCTAGAACTACTGTCTCTATTATAATTTGACAGACCAGCTACATCTACTGTCTCTATTATAATATGACAGACCAGCTACATCTACTGTCTCTATTATAATATGACAGACCAGCTAGATCTACTGTCTCTATTATAATATGACAGACCAGCTATATCTACTCTCTCTATTATAATATGACAGACCAGCAAGATCTACTGTCTCTATTATATTATGACAGACTAGCTAGATCTACTGTATCTATTATATTATGACAGACCAGCTAGATCTACTGTCTCTATTGTAATATGACAAACCAGCTAGATCTACTGTCTCTATTGTAATATGACAAACCAGCTAGATCTACTGTCTCTATTATATTATGGCAGACCAGCTTGATCTACTGTCTCTATTATATTATGACAGAACAGCTAGATCTACTGTCTCTATTATATTTTGACAGACCAGCCAGATCTCCTGTCTCTATCTTTTGACAGAACAGCTAGATCTACTGTCTCTGTAATATGACAAACCAGCTAGATCTACTGTCTCTATTATATTTTGACAGACCAGCTACATTTACTGTCTCTTTTATATTATGACAGACCAGCTAGATCTACTGTCTCTATTATATTATGACAGACCAGCTAGATCTACTGTCTCTATTATATTATGACAGACCAGCTAGATCTACTGTCTCTATTATATTATGACAGACCAGCTAGATCTACTGTCTCTATTATATTATGACAGACCAGGTGTTTGTACTGTCTCTATTATAGTATGACAGACCAGCTAGATTTACTGTCTCTATTATAATATGACAGACCAGCTAGATCTACTGTCTCTATTATAATATGACAGACCAGCTAGATCTACTATCTCTATTACAATATGACAGACCAGCTTGATCTACTATCTCTATTATTTTATGACAGACCAGCTGGATCTACTGTCTCTATTATATTTATGACAGACCAGCTAGATCTACTGTCTCTATTATAATATGACAGACCAGCTAGATCTACTGTCTCTATTATAATATGACAGACCAGCTAGATCTACTGTCTCTATTATATTATGACAGACCAGCTAGATCTACTGTCTCTATTATATATTATGACAGACCAGCTAGATCTACTGTCTCTTTATAATATGACAGACCAGCTAGATCTACTGTCTCTATTATAATATGACAAACCAGCTAGAACTACTGTCTCTATTATAATTTGACAGACCAGCTACATCTACTGTCTCTATTATAATATGACAGACCAGCTACATCTACAGTCTCTATTATAATATGACAGACCAGCTAGATCTACTGTCTCTGTTATATTATGACAGACCAGCTAGATCTACTGTCTCTACTATATTATGACAGACCAGCTGGATCTAATGTCTCAATTATTTTATGACAGACAAGCTAGAAATAATGTCTCTATTATATTATGACAGACCAGCAAGATCTACTGTCTCTATTATAACATGACAGACCAGCTAGATCTACTGTCTTTTTAATAATGTTACAAACCAGCTATATCTACTGTCTCTATTATAATATGACAGACCAGCTAGATCTACTGTCTCTCTTATATTATGACAGACCAGGTATTTGTACTGTCTCTATTATATTATGACAGACCAGCTAGATCTACTGTCTCTATTATAATATGACAGACCAGCTAGATCTACTGTCTCTCTTATATTATGACAGACCAGCTATTTGTACTGTCTCTATTATATTATGACAGACCAGCTAGATCTACTGTCTCTATTATATTATGACAGACCAGCTAGATCTACTGTCTCTATTATAATATGACAGACCAGCTAGATCTAATGTCTCTATTAGATTATGACAGACCAGCTAGAACTACTGTCTCTATTATAATTTGACAGACCAGCTACATCTACTGTCTCTATTATAATATGACAGACCAGCTACATCTACTGTCTCTATTATAATATGACAGACCAGCTAGATCTACTGTCTCTATTATAATATGACAGACCAGCTAGATCTACTGTCTCTCTTATATTATGACAGACCAGGTATTTGTACTGTCTCTATTATATTATGACAGACCAGCTAGATATACTGTCTCTATTATATTATGACAGACCAGCTAGATCTACTGTCTCTATTATAATATGACAGACCAGCTAGATCTACTGTCTCTATTATAATATGACAGACCAGCTAGATCTACTGTCTCTATTATATTATGACAGAAGAGCTAGATCTACTGTCTCTATTATATTATGACAGAACAGCTAGATCTACTGTCTCTATTATATTATGACAGACCAGCTAGATCTCCAATCTCTATTATATTATGACAGACCAGCTAGATCTACTGTCTCTATTATATTATGACAGACAAGCTAGATCTACTGTCTCTATTATATTATGACAGACCAGGTATTTGTACTGTCTCTATTATTTTATGACAGACCAGCTAGATATACTGTCTCTTTATATTATGACAGACCAGCTAGATCTACTGTCTCTATTATTTTATGACAGACCAGCTAGATCTACTGTCTCTATTAAATTATGACAGACCAGCTACATCTACTGTCTCAATTATGTCATGACAGACCAGGTGTTTGTACTGTCTCTATTATATTATGACAGACCAGCTAGATATACTGTCTCAATTATAATATGACAGACCAGCTAGATCTACTGTCTCTGTTATATTATGACAGACCAGATAGATCTACTGTCTCTCTATATTATGACAGACCAGAGATCTACTGTCTCTACTTATATTATGACAGACAAGCTAGATCTACTGTCTCTGTTATAATATGATAGACCAGCTAGATCTACTGTCTCTGTTATATTATGACAGACCAGCTAGATCTACTGTCTCTACTATATTATGACAGACCAGCTAGATCTAATGTCTCTATTATTTTATGACAGACAAGCTAGATCTACTGTCTCTATTATAATATGACAGACCAGCTAGATCTACTGTCTCTGTTAGAATATGATAGACCAGCTAGATCTACTGTTTCTGTTATATTATGACAGACCAGCTAGATCTACTGTCTCTATTATATTATGACAGACCAGCTGGATCTAATGTCTCTTTAATAATGTTACAAATCAGCTATATCTACTGTCTCTATTATAATATGACAGACCAGCTAGATCTAATGTCTCTATTATATTATGACAGACCAGCTAGAACTACTGTCTCTATTATAATATGACAGACCAGCTAGATCTACTGTCTCTATTATATTATGACAGACCAGCTAGATCTACTGTCTCTATTATATTATGACAGACCAGGTATTTGTACTGTCTCTATTATATTATGACAGACCAGCTAGATATAATGTCTCTATTATATTATGACAGACCAGCTAGATCTACTGTCTCTATTATATTATGACAGACCAGCTAGATCTACTGTCTCTATTATATTATGACAGACCAGGTATTTGTACTGTCTCTATTATATTATGACAGACCAGCTAGATATACTGTCTCTATTATATTATGACAGACCAGCTAGATCTACTGTCTCTAATATATTATGACAGACCAGCTAGATATACTGTCTCTTTATATTATGACAGACCAGCTAGATCTACTGTCTCTATTATATTATGACAGACCAGCTAGATATACTGTCTCTATTATAACATGACAGACCAGCTAGATCTACTGTCTCTATTACATTATGACAGACCAGCTAGATCACCTGTCTCTATTACATTATGACAGACCAGCTAGATCTACTGTCTCTATTAGATTATGACAGACCAGCTAGAACTACTGTCTCTATTATAATATGACAGACCAGCTAGATCTACCGTCTCTATTATAATATGACAGACCAGCTACATCTACTGTCTCTATTATAATATGACAGACCAGCTAGATCTTCTGTCTCTATTATAACATGACAGACCAGCTAGATCTACTGTCTCTATTATAATATGACAGACCAGCTAGATCTACTGTCTCTCTTATATTATGACAGACCAGCTAGATCTACTGTCTATATTATAATATGACAGACCAGCTAGATCTAATGTCTCTATTATATTATGACAGACCAGCTAGATCTACTGTCTCTATTATAATTTGACAGACCAGCTACATCTACTGTCTCTATTATAATATGACAGACCAGCTAGATCTACTGTCTCTATTATAATATGACAGACCAGCTACATCTTCTGTCTCTATTATAACATGACAGACCAGCTAGATCTTCTGTCTCTATTATAATATGACAGACCAGCTAGATCTACTGTCTCACTTATATTATGACAGACCAGCTTGATCTACTGTCTCTATTATAATATGACAGACCAGCTAGATCGACTGTCTCTATTATATTATGACAGACCAGCTAGATCTAATGTCTCTATTATATTATGACAGACCAGCTAGAACTACTGTCTCTATTATAATATGACAGACCAGCTACATCTACTGTCTCTATTATAATATGACAGACCAGCTAGATCTACTGTCTCTATTATAATATGACAGACCAGCTAGATCTACTGTCTCTATTATAATATGACAGACCAGCTAGATCTACTGTCTCTCTTATATTATGACAGACCAGCTATTTGTACTGTCTCTATTATATTATGACAGACCAGCTAGATCTACTCTCTCTATTATAATATGACAGACCAGCTAGATCTACTGTCTCTATTATAATATGACAGACCAGATAGATCTACTGTCTCTATTATAATATGACAGACCAGCTAGATCTGCTGTCTCTATTATAATATGACAGACCAGCTAGATCTACTGTCTCTATTATATTTTGACAGAACAGCTAGATCTACTGTCTCTATTATATTATGACAGAACAGCTAGATCTACTGTCTCTATTATATTATGACAGACCAGCTAGATTTACTATCTCTATTATATTATGACAGACCAGCAAGATCTACTGTCTCAATTATATTATGACAGACAAGCTAGATCTACTGTCTATATTATAATATGACAGACCAGCTAGATCTACAGTCTCTATTATAATATGACAGACCAGCTAGATCTACTGTCTCTGTTATATTATGACAGACCAGCTAGATCTACTGTCTCTACTATATTATGACAGACCAGCTGGATCTAATGTCTCAATTATTTTATGACAGACAAGCTAGAACTAATGTCTCTATTATATTATGACAGACCAGCAAGATCTACTGTCTCTATTATAATATGACAGACCAGCTAGATCTACTGTCTTTTTAATAATGTTACAAACCAGCTATATCTACTGTCTCTATTATAATATGACAGACCAGCTAGATCTAATGTCTCTATTATATTATGACAGACCAGCTAGAACTACTGTCTCTATTATAATATGACAGACCAGCTAGATCTACTGTCTCTATTATATTATGACAGACAAGCTAGATCTACTGTCTCTATTATATTATGACAGACCAGGTATTTGTACTGTCTCTATTATATTATGACAGACCAGCTAGATATACTGTCTCTATTATATTATGACAGACCAGCTAGATCTACTGTCTCTATTATATTATGACAGACAAGCTAGATCTACTGTCTCTATTATATTATGACAGACCAGGTATTTGTACTGTCTCTATTATATTATGACAGACCAGCTAGATATACTGTCTCTATTATATTATGACAGACCAGCTAGATCTACTGTCTCTATTATATTATGACAGACCAGCTAGATCTACTGTCTCTATTATATTATGACAGACCAGCTAGATCTACTGTCTCTATTATAATATGACAGACCAGCTAGATCTACTGTCTCTATTATATGTCATGACAGACCAGGTGTTTGTACTGTCTCTATTATATTATGACAGACCAGCTAGATCTACTGTCTTTATTGTGTTATGACAGACCAGCTAGATATACAGTCTCTATAATATGACAGAGCAGCTTGATCTACAGTCTCTATAACATTATGACAGACCAGCTAGATCTACTGTCTCTGTTATAATATGACAGACCAGCTAGATCTACTGTCTCTATTATAATATGACAGACCAGCTAGATCTACTGTCTCTATTATAATATGACAGACCAGCTAGATCTACTGTCTCTACTATATTATGACAGACCAGCTCGGTCTACTGTCTCTATTATATTATGACAGACCAGCTAGATCTACTGTCTCTATTATATTATGACATACAAGCTAGATCACTGTCTCTATTATATTATGACAGACCAGCTAGATCTACTGTCTCTATTATATTATGACAGACCAGCTACTTGTACTGTCTCTATTATATTATGACAGACCAGCTAGATGTACTGTCTCTATTATATTATGACAGACCAGCTAGATCTACTGTCTCTATTATATTATGACCGACCAGCTAGATCTACTGTCTCTATTATATTATGACAGACCAGCTAGATCTACTGTCTCTATTATATTATGACAGACCAGCTAGATCTACTGTCTCTATTATATTATGACAGACCAGCTAGATCTACTGTCTCTATTATAATATGACAGACCAGCTAGATCTACTGTCTCTATTATATTATGACAGACCAGCTAGATCTACTGTCTCTATTATATTATGACAGACCAGCTAGATCTACTGTCTCTGTTATAATATGACAGACCAGCTAGATCTACTGTCTCTATTATATTATGACAGACCAGCTAGATCTACTGTCTCTATTATATTATGACAGACCAGCTAGATCTACTGTCTCTATTATATTATGACAGACCAGCTACATCTACTGTCTCTATTATATTATTACAGACCAGGTGTTTGTACTGTCTCTATTATATTATGACAGACCAGCTATATCTACTGTCTATATTATATTATGACAGACCAGCTCGATCTACTGTCTCTATTATAGTATGACAGACCAGCTAGATCTACTGTCTCTATTATATTATGACAGACCAGCTAGATCTACTGTCTCTATTATATTATGACAGACCAGCTAGATCTACTGTCTCTATTATAATATGACAGACCAGAGAGATCTACTGTCTCTATTATATTATGACAGACAAGCTTGATCTACTGTCTATATTATAATATGACAGACCAGCTAGATCTACTGTCTCTGTTAGAATATGATAGACCAGCTAGATCTACTGTCTCTGTTATATTATGACAGACCAGCTAGATCTACTGTCTCTACTATATTATGACAGACCAGCTGGATCTAATGTCTCATTATTTTATGACAGACAAGCTAGAACTAATGTCTCTATTATATTATGACAGACCAGCTAGATCTACTGTCTCTATTATAATATGACAGACCAGCTAGATCTACTGTCTTTTTATATAATGACAAACCAGCTATATCTACTGTCTCTATTATAATATGACAGACCAGCTAGATCTAATGTCTCTATTAGATTATGACAGACCAGCTAGAACTACTGTCTCTATTATAATATGACAGACCAGCTAGATCTACTGTCTCTATTATATTATGACAGACCAGCTAGATCTACTGTCTCTATTATATTATGACAGACCAGCTATCTACTGTCTCTATTATATTATTGCAGACCAGCTAGATATACTGTCTCTATTATATTATGACAGACCAGCTAGATATACTGTCTCTATTATATTATGACAGACCAGCTAGATCTACTGTCTCTATTATATTATGACAGACCAGCTAGATCTACTGTCTCTATTATATTATGACAGACCAGCTATTTCTACTGTCTCTATTATATTATGACAGACCAGCTAGATCTACTGTCTCTATTATATTATGACAGACCAGCTAGATCTACTGTCTCTATTATATTATGACAGACCAGCTAGATCTACTGTCTCTATTATATTATGACAGACCAGCTAGATCGACTGTCTCTATTATATTATGACAGACCAGCTAGATCTACTGTCTCTATTGTATTATGACAGACCAGCTAGATCTACTGTCTCTATTATAATATGACAGACCAGCTAGATCTACTGTCTCTATTATATTATGACAGACCAGCTAGATCTACTGTCTCTATTATAATATGACAGACCAGCTAGATCTACTGTCTCTATTATATTATGACAGACCAGCTAGATCTACTGTCTCTATTATATTATGACAGACCAGCTGGATCTAATGTCTCTATTATTTTATGACAGACCAGCTAGATACTACTGTCTCTATTATATTATGACAGACCAGCAAGATCTACTGTCTCTATTATAATATGACAGACCAGCTAGATCTACTGTCTTTTTAATAATGTTACAAACCAGCTATATCTACTGTCTCTATTATAATATGACAGACCAGCTAGATCTAATGTCTCTATTATATTATGACAGACCAGCTAGAACTACTGTCTCTATTATAATATGACAGACCAGCTAGATCTACTGTCTCTATTATATTATGACAGACCAGCTAGATCTACTGTCTCTATTATATTATGACAGACCAGGTATTTCTACTGTCTCTATTATATTATGACAGACCAGCTAGATCTACTGTCTCTATTATATTATGACAGACCAGCTAGATCTACTGTCTCTATTATATTATGACAGACCAGCTAGATCTACTGTCTCTATTATATTATGACAGACCAGCTAGATCTACTGTCTCTATTATATTATGACAGACCAGGTGTTTGTACTGTCTCTATTATATTATGACAGACCAGCTCGATATACTGTCTCTATTATAGTATGACAGACCAGCTTGATCTATTGTCTCTGTGATATTATGTCAGACCAGATAGAACTACTGTCTCTATTATATTATGACAGACCAGCTAGATCTACTGTCTCTATTATATTATGACAGACCAGCTAGATCTACTGTCTCTATTATATTATGACAGACCAGCTAGATCTACTGTCTCTATTATATTATGACAGACCAGCTAGATCTACTGTCTCTATTATATTATGACAGACCAGCTAGATCTACTGTCTCTATTATATTATGACAGACCAGGTATTTGTACTGTCTCTATTATATTATGACAGACCAGCTAGATATACTGTCTCTATTATAATATGACAGACCAGCTAGATCTACTGTCTCTATTATATTATGACAGACCAGCTAGATCTACTGTCTCTATTATATTATGACAGACCAGGTATTTGTACTGTCTCTATTATATTATGACAGACCAGCTAGATATACTGTCTCTATTATAATATGACAGACTGGCTAGATCTACAGTCTCTATTATATTATGACAGACCAGCTAGATCTACTGTCTCTATTATATTATGACAGACCAGCTAGATCTAATGTCTCTATTATAATATGACAGACCAGCTAGATCTACTGTCTCTATTATGTCATGACAGACCAGGTGATTGTACTGTCTCTATTATAATATGACAGACCAGCTAGATCTACTGTCTCTATTATATTATGACAGACCAGCTAGATCTACTGTCTCTATTATAATATGACAGACCAGCTAGATCTACTGTCTCTATTATATTATGACAGACAAGCTAGATCTACTGTCTCTATTATAATATGACAGACCAGCTAGATCTACTGTCTCTGTTATAATATGACAGACCAGCTAGATCTACTGTCTCTATTATATTATGACAGACCAGCTAGATCTACTGTCTCTATTATATTATGACAGACCAGCTGGATCTAATGTCTCTATTATTTTATGACAGACCAGCTAGATCTACTGTCTCAATTATTTTATGACAGACAAGCTAGATCTACTGTCTCTATTATATTATGACAGACCAGCTAGATCTACTGTCTCTATTATATTATGACAGACCAGGTACTTGTACTGTCTCTATTATATTATGACACACCAGGTATTTGTACTGTCTCTAATATATTATGACAGACCAGCTAGATCTACTGTCTCTATTATATTATGACAGACTAGCTAGATCTACTGTCTCTATTATATTATGACAGACCAGCTAGATCTACTGTCTCTATTATATTATGACAGACCAGCTAGATCTACTGTCTCTATTATATTATGACAGACCAGCTAGATCTACTGTCTCTCTTATAATATGACAGACCAGAGATCTACTGTCTCAATTATATTATGACAGACAAGCTAGATCTACTGTCTATATTATAATATGACAGACCAGCTAGATCTACTGTCTCTGTTATAATATGACAGACCAGCTAGATCTACTGTCTCTGTTATATTATGACAGACCAGCTAGATCTACTGTCTCTACTATATTATGACAGACCAGCTACATCTACTGTCTCTATTATATTATGACAGACCAGCTAGATCTACTGTCTCTATTATATTATGACAGACCAGGTATTTGTACTGTCTCTAATATATTATGACAGACCAGCTAGATCTACTGTCTCTATTATATTATGACAGACCAGCTAGATCTACTGTCTCTATTATATTATGACAGACCAGCTAGATCTACTGTCTCTATTATATTATGACAGACCAGCTAGATCTACTGTCTCTATTATATTATGACAGACCAGCTAGATCTACTGTCTCTCTTATAATATGACAGACCAGAGAGATCTACTGTCTCAATTATATTATGACAGACAAGCTTGATCTACTTTCTATATTATAATATGACAGACCAGCTAGATCAACTGTCTCTGTTAGAATATGATAGACCAGCTAGATCTACTGTCTCTGTTATATTATGACAGACCAGCTAGATCTACTGTCTCTACTATATTATGACAGACCAGCTGGATCTAATGTCTCAATTATTTTATGACAGACAAGCTAGAACTAATGTCTCTATTATATTATGACAGACCAGCAAGATCTACTGTCTCTATTATAATATGACAGACCAGCTAGATCTACTGTCTTTTTAATAATGTTACAAACCAGCTAAATCTACTGTCTCTATTATAATATGACAGACCAGCTAGATCTAATGTCTCTATTAGATTATGACAGCCCAGCTAGAACTACTGTCTCTATTATAATTTGACAGACCAGCTACATCTACTGTCTCTATTATATTATGACAGACCAGCTAGATCTACTGTCTCTATTATATTATGACAGACCAGGTGTTTGTACTGTCTCTATTATATTATGACAGACCAGCTCGATATACTGTCTCTATTATAGTATGACAGACCAGCTTGATCTATTGTCTCTGTGATATTATGTCAGACCAGATAGAACTACTGTCTCTATTAAATTATGACAGACCAGCTAAATCTACTGTCTCTATTATATTATGACAGACCAGGTGTTTGTACTGTCTCTATGATATTATGTCAGACCAGCTAGATCTACTGTTTCCATTATGTTATGACAGACAATCTATACCAACAGTCTCTATTATATTATGACAGACCAGCTATATCTACTGTCTCTATTATATTATGACAGACCAGCTAGATATACTGTCTCTATTATAATATGACAGACCAGCTAGATCTACTGTCTCTGTTATATTATGACAGACCAGATAGATCTACTGTCTCTCTTATAATATGACAGACCAGAGAGATCTACTGTCTCAATTATATTATGACAGACCAGCTAGATCTATTGTGTCTATTATAATATGACAGACCAGCTAGATCTACTGTCTCTATTATATTATGACAGACTAGCTAGATCTACTGTCTCTATTATATTATGACAGACCAGCTGGATCTAATGTCTCAATTATTTTATGACAGACAAGCTAGAACTAATGTCTCTATTATATTATGACAGACCAGCAAGATCTACTGTCTCTATTATAATATGACAGACCAGCTAGATCTACTGTCTTTTTATATAATGTTACAAACCAGCTATATCTACTGTCTCTATTATAATATGACAGACCAGCTAGATCTAATGTCTCTATTATATTATGACAGACCAGCTAGAACTACTGTCTCTATTATAATATGACAGACCAGCTAGATCTACTGTCTCTATTATATTATGACAGACAAGCTAGATCTACTGTCTCTATTATATTATGACAGACCAGCTATTTGTACTGTCTCTATTATATTATGACAGACCAGCTAGATATACTGTCTCTATTATATTATGACAGACCAGCTAGATCTACTGTCTCTATTATATTATGACAGACCAGCTAGATCTACTGTCTCTATTATATTATGACAGACAAGCTAGATCTACTGTCTCTATTATATTATGACAGACCAGGTATTTGTACTGTCTCTATTATATTATGACAGACCAGCTAGATATACTGTCTCTATTATATTATGACAGACTGGCTAGATCTACAGTCTCTATTATATTATGACAGACCAGCTAGATCTACTGTCTCTATTATATTATGACAGACCAGCTAGATATACTGTCTCTATTATAATATGACAGACCAGCTAGATCTACTGTCTCTGTTATATTATGACAGACCAGCTAGATCTACTGTCTCTCTTATATTATGACAGACCAGCTAGATCTACTGTCTCTATTATATTATGACAGACAAGCTAGATCTACTGTCTCTATTATATTATGACAGACCAGGTATTTGTACTGTCTCTATTATATTATGACAGACCAGCTAGATATACTGTCTCTATTATATTATGACAGACCAGCTAGATCTACTGTCTCTATTATATTATGACAGACAAGCTAGATCTACTGTCTCTATTATATTATGACAGACCAGGTATTTGTACTGTCTCTATTATATTATGACAGACCAGCTAGATATACTGTCTCTATTATATTATGACAGACTGGCTAGATCTACAGTCTCTATTATATTATGACAGACCAGCTAGATCTACTGTCTCTATTATATTATGACAGACCAGCTAGATCTACTGTCTCTATTATAATATGACAGACCAGCTAGATCTACTGTCTCAATTATGTCATGACAGACCAGGTGTTTGTACTGTCTCTATTATAATATGACAGACCAGCTAGATCTACTGTCTCTATTATATTATGACAGACCAGCTAGATCTACTGTCTCTCTTATAATATGACAGACCAGAGAGATCTACTGTCTCAATTATATTATGACAGACACGCTTGATCTACTTTCTATATTATAATATGACAGACCAGCTAGATCAACTGTCTCTGTTAGAATATGATAGACCAGCTAGATCTACTGACTCTGTTATATTATGACAGACCAGCTAGATCTACTGTCTCTACTATATTATGACAGACCAGCTGGATCTAATGTCTCAATTATTTTATGACAGACCAGCTAGATCTACTGTCTCAATTATTTTATGACAGACAAGCTAGATCTACCGTCTCTATTATATTATGACAGACCAGCTACATCTACTGTCTCTATTATATTATGACAGACCAGGTACTTGTACTGTCTCTATTATATTATGACAGACCAGGTATTTGTACTGTCTCTAATATATTATGACAGACCAGCTAGATCTACTGTCTCTATTATATTATGACAGACTAGCTAGATCTACTGTCTCTATTATATTATGACAGACCAGCTAGATCTACTGTCTCTATTATATTATGACAGACCAGCTAGATCTACTGTCTCTATTATATTATGACAGACCAGCTAGATCTACTGTCTCTCTTATAATATGACAGACCAGAGATCTACTGTCTCTATTATATTATGACAGACAAGCTACATCTACTGTCTCTATTATAATATGACAGACCAGCTAGATCTACTGTGTCTGTTAGAATATGATAGACCAGCTAGATCTACTGTCTCTGTTATATTATGACAGACCAGCTAGATCTACTGTCTCTACTATATTATGACAGACCAGCTACATCTACTGTCTCTATTATATTATGACAGACCAGGTACTTGTACTGTCTCTATTATATTATGACAGACCAGGTATTTGTACTGTCTAATATATTATGACAGACCAGCTAGATCTACTGTCTCTATTATATTATGACAGACTAGCTAGATCTACTGTCTCTATTATATTATGACAGACCAGCTAGATCTACTGTCTCTATTATATTATGACAGACCAGCTAGATCTACTGTCTCTATTATATTATGACAGACCAGCTAGATCTACTGTCTCTCTTATAATATGACAGACCAGAGATCTACTGTCTCAATTATATTATGACAGACAAGCTTGATCTACTGTCTATATTATAATATGACAGACCAGCTAGATCTACTGTGTCTGTTAGAATATGATAGACCAGCTAGATCTACTGTCTCTGTTATATTATGACAGACCAGCTAGATCTACTGTCTCTACTATATTATGACAGACCAGCTGGATCTAATGTCTCAATTATTTTATGACAGACAAGCTAGAACTAATGTCTCTATTATATTATGACAGACCAGCAAGATCTACTGTCTCTATTATAATATGACAGACCAGCTAGATCTACTGTCTTTTTAATAATGTTACAAACCAGCTATATCTACTGTCTCTATTATAATATGACAGACCAGCTAGATCTAATGTCTCTATTAGATTATGACAGATGAGCTAGATCTACTGTCTCTATTATAATATGACAGACCAGCTAGATCTACTGTCTCTATTATATTATGACAGACCAGCTAGATCTACTGTCTCTATTATATTATGACAGACCAGGTATTTGTACTGTCTCTATTATATTATGACAGACCAGCTAGATATACTGTCTCTATTATAGTATGACAGACCAGCTTGATCTACTGTCTCTGTGATATTATGTCAGACCAGATAGAACTACTGTCTCTATTAAATTATGACAGACCAGCTAAATCTACTGTCTCTATTATATTATGACAGACCAGGTGTTTGTACTGTCTCTATTATATTATGTCAGACCAGCTAGATCTACTGTCTCTATTATATTATGACAGACTGGCTAGATCTACTGTCTCTATTATATTATGACAGACCAGCTAGATCTACTGTCTCTATTATATTATGACAGACCAGCTAGATATACTGTCTCTATTATAATATGACAGACCAGCTAGATCTACTGTCTCTATTATATTATGACAGACCAGCTAGATCTACTGTCTCTATTATAATATGACAGACCAGCTAGATCTACTGTCTCTATTATATTATGACAGACCAGCTAGATCTACTGTCTCTATTATAATATGACAGACCAGCTAGATCTACTGTCTCTATTATATTATGACAGACCAGCTAGATCTACTGTCTCTATTATATTATGACAGACCAGCTAGATCTACTGTCTCTATTATATTATGACAGACCAGCTAGATCTACTGTCTCTATTATATTATGACAGACCAGCTAGATCTACTGTCTCTATTATAATATGACAGACCAGAGATCTACTGTCTCAATTATATTATGACAGACCAGCTGATCTACTGTCTATATTATAATATGACAGACCAGCTAGATCTACTGTCTCTGTTATAATATGATAGACCAGCTAGATCTACTGTCTCTGTTATATTATGACAGACCAGCTAGATCTACTGTCTCTACTATATTATGACAGACCAGCTGGATCTAATGTCTCAATTATTTTATGACAGACAAGCTAGAACTAATGTCTCTATTATATTATGACAGACCAGCAAGATCTACTGTCTCTATTATAATATGACAGACCAGCTAGATCTACTGTCTTTTAATAATGTTACAAACCAGCTATATCTACTGTCTCTATTATAATATGACAGACCAGCTAGATCTAATGTCTCTATTAGATTATGACAGACCAGCTAGAACTACTGTCTCTATTATAATATGACAGACCAGCTAGATCTACTGTCTCTATTATATTATGACAGACAGCTAGATCTACTGTCTCTATTATATTATGACAGACCAGGTATTTGTACTGTCTCTATTATATTATGACAGACCAGCTAGATATACTGTCTCTATTATATTATGACAGACCAGCTAGATCTACTGTCTCTATTATATTATGACAGACAAGCTAGATCTACTGTCTCTATTATATTATGACAGACCAGGTATTTGTACTGTCTCTATTATATTATGACAGACCAGCTAGATATACTGTCTCTATTATATTATGACAGACTGGCTAGATCTACAGTCTCTATTATATTATGACAGACCAGCTAGATCTACTGTCTCTATGTCTGTATTATATTATGACAGACCAGCTAGATCTACTGTCTCTATTATACTATGACAGACCAGCTAGATCTACTGTCTCTATTATATTATGACAGACCAGCTAGATCTACTGTCTCTATTATATTATGACAGACCAGGTAGATATACTGTCTCTATTATATTATGACAGACCAGGTAGATTTACTGTCTCTATTATATTATGACAGACCAGCTAGATCTACTGTCTCTATTATATTATGACAGACCAGCTAGATCTACTGTCTCTATTATATTATGACAGACCAGCTAGATCTACTGTCTCTATTATATTATGACAGACCAGCTAGATCTACTGTCTCTATTATATTATGACAGACCAGAGATCTACTGTCTCAATTATATTATGACAGACAAGCTTGATCTACTGTCTATATTATAATATGACAGACCAGCTAGATCTACTGTGTCTGTTAGAATATGATAGACCAGCTAGATCTACTGTCTCTGTTATATTATGACAGACCAGCTAGATCTACTGTCTCTACTATATTATGACAGACCAGCTGGATCTAATGTCTCAATTATTTTATGACAGACAAGCTAGAACTAATGTCTCTATTATATTATGACAGACCAGCAAGATCTACTGTCTCTATTATAATATGACAGACCAGCTAGATCTACTGTCTTTTTAATAATGTTACAAACCAGCTATATCTACTGTCTCTATTATAATATGACAGACCAGCTAGATCTAATGTCTCTATTATATTATGACAGACCAGATAGAACTACTGTCTCTATTATATTATGACAGACCAGCTAGATCTACCGTCTCTATTATATTATGACAGACCAGCTAGATCTACTGTCTCTATTATATTATGACAGACCAGGTGTTTGTACTGTCTCTATTATATTATGACAGACCAGCTCGATATACTGTCTCTATTATAGTATGACAGACCAGCTTGATCTATTGTCTCTGTGATATTATGTCAGACCAGATAGAACTACTGTCTCTATTAAATTATGACAGACCAGCTAAATCTACTGTCTCTATTATATTATGACAGACCAGGTGTTTGTACTGTCTCTATGATATTATGTCAGACCAGCTAGATCTACTGTTTCCATTATGTTATGACAGACAATCTATACCAACAGTCTCTATTATATTATGACAGACCAGCTATATCTACTGTCTCTATTATATTATGGCAGACCAGCTCGATCTACTGTCTCTATTATATTATAACAGACCAGCTAGATCTACTGTCTCTATTGTAAAATGACAGACCAGCTAGATCTACTGTCTCTCTTATAATATGACAGACCAGAGATCTACTGTCTCAATTATATTATGACAGACAAGCTTGATCTACTGTCTATATTATAATATGACAGACCAGCTAGATCTACTGTCTCTGTTATTTATGACAGACCAGCTAAATCTACTGTCTCTGTTATATTATGACAGACCAGCTAGATCTACTGTCTCTACTATATTATGACAGACCAGCTGGATCTAATGTCTCAATTATTTTATGACAGACCAGCTAGATCTACTGTCTCAATTATTTTATGACAGACAAGCTAGATCTACCGTCTCTATTATATTATGACAGACCAGCTACATCTACTGTCTCTATTATATTATGACAGACCAGCTACATCTACTGTCTCTATTATATTATGACAGACCAGGTACTTGTACTGTCTCTATTATATTATGACAGACCAGGTATTTGTACTGTCGCTAATATATTATGACAGACCAGCTACATCTACTGTCTCTATTATATTATGACAGACCAGGTACTTGTACTGTCTCTATTATATTATGACAGACCAGCTAGATCTACTGTCTCTATTATATTATGACAGACCAGCTAGATATACTCTTTTATATTATGACAGACTAGCTAGATCTACTGTCTCTATTATTTTATGACAGACAAGCTAGATCTACCGTCTCTATTATATTATGACAGACCAGCTACATCTACTGTCTCTATTATATTATGACAGACCAGGTACTTGTACTGTCTCTATTATATTATGACAGACCAGCTAGATATGTCTCTTTTATATTATGACATATCAGCTAGATCTACTGTCTCAATTATTTTATGACAGACCAGATAGATCTAATGTCTCTATTATATTATGTCAGACCATCTCGATTTACTGTCTCTATTATATTATTACAGACAAGCTACAATGCCTTGTGAAAGTATTCGGCCCCCTTGAACTTTGCGACCTTTTGCCACATTTCAGGCTTCAACCATAAAGATATAAAACTGTATTTTTTTGCGAAGAATCAACAAGTGGGACACAATCATGAAGTGGAACGACATTTATTGGATATTTCAAACTTTTTTAACAAATCAAAAACGGAAAAATTGGGCGTGCAAAATTATTCAGCCACCTTAAGTTAATACTTTGTAGCGCCACCTTTTTCTGCAATTACAGCTGTAAGTCGCTTGGGGTATGTCTCTATCAGTTTTGCACATCGAGAGACTGACATTTTTTCCCATTCCTCCTTGCAAAACAGCTCGAGCTCAGTGAGGTTGGATGGAGAGCATTTGTGAACAGCAGTTTTCAGTTCTTTCCACAGATTCTCGATTGGATTCAGGTCTGGACTTTGACTTGGCCATTCTAACACCTGGATATGTTTATTTTTGAACCATTCCATTGTAGATTTTGCTTTATTTTTTGGATCATTGTCTTGTTGGAAGACAAATCTCCGTTCCAGTCTCAGGTCTTTTGCAGACTCCATCAGGTTTTCTTCCAGAATGTTCATGTATTTGGCTCCATCCATCTTCCCATCAATTTTAACCATCTTCCCTGTCCCTGCTGAAGAAAAGCAGGCCCAAACCATGATGCTGCCACCACCATGTTTGACAGTGGGGATGGTGTGTTCAGGGTGATGAGCTGTGTTGCTTTTACGCCAAACATAACGTTTTGCATTGTTGCCAAAAAGTTCAATTTTGGTTTCATCTGACCAGAGCACCTTCTTCCACATGTTTGGTGTGTCTCCCAGGTGGCTTGTGGCAAACTTTAAACAACACTTTTTATGGATATCTTTAAGAAATGGCTTTCTTCTTGCCACTCTTCCATAAAGGCCAGATTTGTGCAATATACGACTGATTGTTGTCCTATGGACAGAGTCTCCCACCTCAGCTGTAGATCTCTGCAGTTCATCCAGAGTGATCATGGGCCTCTTGGCTGCATCTCTGATCAGTCTTCTCCTTGTATGAGCTGAAAGTTTAGAGGGACGACCAGGTCTTGGTAGATTTGCAGTGGTCTGATACTTCTTCCATTTCTATATTATCGCTTGCACATTGCTCCTTGGGATGTTTAAAGCTTGGGAAATCTTTTTGTATCCAAATCCAGCTTTAAACTTCTTCACAACAGTATCTCGGACCTGCCTGGTGTGTTCCTTGTTCTTCATGATGCTCTCTGCGCTTTTAACGGACCTCTGAGACTATCACAGTGCAGGTGCATTTATACGGAGACTTGATTACACACAGGTGGATTGTATTTATCATCATTATTCATTTAGATCAACATTGGATCATTCAGAGATCCTCACTGAACTTCTGGAGAGAGTTTGCTGCTGTTACGGTTTTCTAGTGGTGATGAAGGAGAGTCGGACCAAACTGCAGCGTGTTGATTGAGATTCATGTTTAATCAAATAAAGAAACACGAACACTACACAAAACAATAAACGTAATCAAAACCGAAACAGCCTATCTAGTGCAAACTAACCGAGAGTACACATAGGACACTAAGGACAATCACCCATGACAAACTCAAAGAATATGGCTGCCTAAATATGGTTCCCAATCAGAGACAACGATAAGCACCTGCCTCTGATTGAGAACCATTCCAGACAGCCATAGACTTTGCTAGATAACCCACTAAGCTACAATCCCAATACCACCACCAAAACCCCAAGACAAACACACCACAATTACAAAAACCCCATGCCACACCCTGGCCTGACCAAATACATAAAGATAAACACAAAATACTTTGACCAGGGCGTGACAGCTGCACTGAAAGTAAAGGGGCTGAATAATTTTGCAGGCCCAATTTTTCAGTTTTTGATTTGTTAAAAAAGTTTGAAATATCCAATAAATGTCGTTCCACTTCATGATTGTGTCCCACTTGTTGTTGATTCTTCACAAACAAATACAGTTTTATATCATTATGTTTGAAGCCTGAATTGTGGCAAAAGGTCGCAAAGTTCAAGGGGGCCGAATACTTTCGCAAGGCACTGTAGATCTACTGTCTCTATTATATTATGACAGACCAGCTAGATCTACCGTCTCTATTATAATATGACAGACCAGCTTGATCTACTGTCTATTATACTATGACATACCAGCTAGATCTACTGTCTCCATTATATTCATACGGACCAGCTAGATCTATCAGGTGATGTTGTACTGTAGAATCAGGGGGTTAGGGGTCAATTTTAAATAGTCTGGTGGCCATTTTATTAATTGTTCAGCAGTCTTATGGCTTTGGGGTAGGTGTTAAGAAGCCTTTTTGACCTGGACTTGGTGCTCCGGTACCGCTTGCCGTGCGGTAGCAGAGAGAACAGTCTATGACTAAGGTGGCTGGAGTCTTTGACATTTTTTTGGACCTTTGACACCGCCTTGTATAGAGGTCCTGGATGGCAGGAAGCTTGGCCCCAGTGATGTACTGGGCAGAGAGACAAAACACACGCTACTCACAAGACTTCAACTTTCAGCTTTTATTTCAAAATAATGTTTTCCCCCAGGCAGGGTGGAACTCAGAGAGGTTCTTGAATCCACAGCGTTCTAGAACTGAAACACCACTTGTTATTGCTAACTGCTCTGGCAGTTTCAAACACAGGAGTGACAATTCTCAAACTTTTCTACATCTGCTTAAAAAGCTGCAAATATTCTCCATGGCAACACCTCAGTTCAGGGTCAAAGTTCACCTGTGATGTCACAGGAGCCTAGTTTGACCCCTGGGTCTCTGATGTCATAGCCGGGAGATCAAATTAATTTACAGTGATGTCATCAAAAAGAGCTATCTTAGTAGAGAGGATATGACATCATCATTTAAAAAGGACGTGAGAGACATATAATGGTGACCCTGTGAGGCTCCTCCCACTGCCAGAGGAAGAATAGTTGCAGCCATTTTTTAAAAACATGTCACTTCATTCTGTCTTTCAAGAAAAGGAAGAGGAGAAAGAGAGGGAGAGGAGGAAAAAAAACAAATGGAAGAGAGGGAGGAAAGGATTGGAAAAGAGAGAGAGTGATAGAACTGCAAGGAGGAGTGTGGACGTGGGGTGTTGGTTTATCTTCGCTAATATCACAGGACCCAAAAAATTCAGCATTTTACAAAATCCTCATAAAAAAAGATCCTTTCTTTGTTTCCATGGTACCGTTTGGGAGAAGTCAGAGAAAGACACACCCCCAATTTCCTCATGCCTTCTCCTCGTCAGACCCCGCCCCCACAGCCTCAGTCTCCTGCAGACAGAGACAAACACATAGAATTAGGAATCAGAATACTAGAATGGACATGAACCTTCTTATGATGGGATAAAGGTCAGCCATGATGGTCAGGGAGTTGGTCAACCATGGTTTGCCAGAGCTGTGATAAGATAGTGTAAAATAATGAATTTGAAGAATTTATCTACACTGTATGTTTGTTAGCTAGCTAGCCAGACAGTTTTAAAGGAATGACTCCACTAATTATTTTGTAACCGCCAATATTCCAAAGGGCTCCTGAGAAGCACAGCGGTCTAAGGCACCTCATCTCAGTGCAAGAGGCGTCACTACAGTCCCTGGCTCAAATCCAGGCGGTATCACATCCGGCTGTGATTGGGAGTCCCATAGGGCGGCGCACAATTGGCCCAGCGTCGACTGGGTTTGGCCGGGGTAGGTCGTCATTGTAAATAAGAATTTGTTATTAACTGACTTGCCTAGTTAATAAAAGGTTAAATAAAAAAATATGCCAACATTCCATTCAACCCATTCATATGCAGTCAAACCACAGCCATACACTGGCTGACTTACACAAGTTGTAAATGCAACAAGTACTGATATAGTATCATATAATAGCACTCACAGCTTTTCAAGATAACAATGACATTTACAGGTATTGTCTATTTGCATTTATACAATGGGTGCTTCTAATCCTGTATGCTGATTGGTTAAAATCGCATTCCAGGCGGTGTCTACTCCACAAGTTACCACCGGTTAAATCTATGACATTAAAATGCTTATTTACTCTGTTCCATCTGACTGCTGCAACACACTGCCTCCTCAGCCCAGCCAGGCAATTTATAAACTTGATCTCCACTATAAAAAGCATCTAGATATTGTCTCACATTTCTTTTTCGACCAACATTTAGTTTTCAACATTTGTATAAACCTTGCTGTCTGTCTCTCTGACATTTGCAACATTTGTCGGAAGTCGGTACGAGACAGGCAGGCAGGCAGCGTTTCTCAGCCAGTCGAAATCATGAATCAGCTGGCATCATTTTTATGGATATATACAAAGAAATGCGAAGTGCAGCTAGTTTGCAGTATTTCCAGCTTCAGTTTAAAGTGATTGAGTTACTGTAGCTGTGTTGTTGGCTAGCTCCTCTGAGAGAGCACATGTTCTATGCCAGGCGAAATCGCGCCACATTAGCTCATTGTTATAGATGTATCCAAATAAATGTCACTAGAAAACACCTTAAACAGATGCCGCTACTTTGCAGTTATTCTGGCTGCAGTTTTTGACGTTTTGACTGTAAATTAGCTGTAGTTGACTAGCTAGCAAGCAAGCAAAGGACAGGGTTGCGTCCATAGATACTGAACGACAGGGTCGCGTCCATAGATACTGAACGACTGGGTCGCGTCCATAGATACTGAACGACTGGGTCGCGTCCATAGATACTGAACGACTGGGTCGCGTCCATAGATACTGAACGACTGGGTCGCGTCCATAGATACTGAACGACTGGGTCGCGTCCATAGATACTGAACGACTGGGTCGCGTCCATAGATACTGAACGACTGGGTCCCATAGATACTGAACGACTGGGTCGCGTCCATAGATACTGAACGACTGGGTCGCGTCCATAGATACTGAACGACTGGGTCGCGTCCATAGATACTGAACGACTGGGTCGCGTCCATAGATACTGAACGACTGGGTCGAGTCCATAGATACTGAACGACTGGGTCGCATCCATAGATACTGAACGACTGGGTGATGTCCATAGATACTGAACAACTGGGTCGCGTCTCTGGCAACCGAACCGATAGAGAACGAATGACCATCTGGCTTGGGTAACAACCCTAGATTTGTGTCGGGACTATATCTGGTGGCAGGATGAAATGTTATGAAGAAATTCATCAAAATAACTATTTCATTAAAATATGTCAATTATTATTTGAATATGTTGGTAACCCATTGTATATAAGGGATAATGCCACACGAAGACTGCGTTTGGAAGATATATTGGCATGGTTCGACTTTCAGGCCCAACAACACCAGCGCCAATATATCCTCCAAACACTGGCTTATCAGGACATTACACTTAAATATTTTAGAGGCTATTTATAGAGAAAATGTATATAAAACCTGTATCAACTGTATTCATAATTATTTGACAATATTTTAGGTTGACAATTCAATTACACAATTAAGAAATAAGGCCTGGGGAAGTGTGGTATATTGGCCAACATACCACAAACCCCGGAGGTGCTTTACTGCTATTATAAACTGGTTACCAACGTAATTAGAGCAGTAAGAGGTGAAGCGGGAGTGTCATACTACTATGACCCTTGTAAAACAACACATTACACAGTGATAATATATATTATTATTATTAATTTAGCTAGTGACAACCTAGTTCCATGGCCGAGGAAAAGACAGCTGGTCCTGCTGGCTAGTTAGTAGTATCACTAGTGATCCTGATGTGTTAACAGACTGTACATACTGAAGAGTGAGCACACACACACACACACACACACACACACACACATTTCATACAATTACTGTGTAGTAACAAAGACACACAATGTTAGTGCCCACACACTCAGTGGTTAAATCACACACTCAGTTTACAACACACAGTGGTTAAATCACACAAACCGCATCCCAAATCGGACTCTGTTCCCTATGTCTATGCCTAGGTCTGGCTAGGTCTATGTCTATGTCTATGGCTAAGCCTAGGTCTCGGTCTAGATCTATGGCTAGGGCTATGGCTAGGTCTATGGCTATGGCTATGGCTAGGTCTAAAGTAATGCTCTACGGAAGGGAATAGAGTGCCATTTGGGAGACCCCCTAACAACTCTGGTTCAAATCCACAGCACTCTGTCGGTCTGTCATACCGTTGACACGGACTGTCTCACTCGGTCCTCTGACAGACATGGAGTAGGGAGCAAGACTTCTGTAGTAGGTCACACTGACACTGGAGCGAGACACACAGATCTGTGTGTGTGTGTGTGTGTGTGTGTGTGTGTGCGAGAGAGACAGATATTGAGACAGGGAGAACATTGAAGGAAGACATGTTAGATGATTATAATCCCACAACCAGCCCCCCTCCTCCGATGGAGGTGTGGCCTAGCGTATCTCCTCTACATTCTCTGATGGAGGTGTGGCCTAGCGTATCTCCTCTACATTCTCTGATGGAGGTGTGGCCTAGCGTATCTCCTCTACATTCTCTGATGGAGGTGTGGCCTAGCGTATCTCCTCTACATTCTCTGATGGAGGTGTGGCCTAGCGTACCTCTGTAAGAGTCTGTCGGTTATGGGAGGGGCCATCCTCCCTCTTCAACTTAGCTCCTCCTTTCTTTCCCTTCATGGTCTTGTCGTCCACCGGCTTCTAGGCAGACAGAGCCAATCAGAACACAGCATAGAAACAGTGACTACCAATCCCAAAAGAGGACAGAGACAATCAATTAAAAACAGCTCTGAGAACATTCAAATGGACAGAGACGTTAAAACAAACACAACATGCATTTATGGATAAGCACTTTAACACCTGGACAGTGTGTGTGTGCTCGATGGCATTACCTTGGCGATAGCCTTCTTAGGCTTGACCTCAACCGGTTTGGGAGGAGCTGGTTTCTGTAGGTCAGAGAGAGAGAGAGCAATTAGCTTTAGCATTAGCCTAGTTAAAGAGTGGGGAAACGCTATAGAATTAGCTTAGTTTAGCTTAGCCTAGCACAAAAAGTGGGAAACACCATACAATTATCTTAGTTTAGAATGGGGCATTTCTATAGAATTAGCTCAGCTGAGTGAATTGGACATTTCAATGGAATTAGCTTAGCTGGGAGAATGGAGCATTTCTATAAACTTAGCTTAGCAAAGACAATGGGAAAACACCATAGAAATAGCTTAGCATAGGAATATATGTATAACCTGAACAATAGTGCATTGTGGGCTATAGGGGAGGCCATACAATACCCACTAGTAGACGGCAACACCTCAGCTGAAGGTACGTACAGACAGCTTATTCAATGCGAACTTAAAAGTATATTTAACACATTTAACTTAACAGTATATTTAACACATCATCATTATGTAAACAGGGAAGACTATCACTGGATCCTTTCGTTATTAAAATGACTAAAATAGAGCCGTGAGAACCTGTTGGTTAAAAATCTGTAATAACCTGATCACATAATCAGCTATAACAGTAATATTGAGATAATACATTACCTTAACATGGCTGTGATAATGCGTTATATAAACATGGCTGTGATAATGCGTTATATAAACATGGCTGTGATAATGAGTTATATAAACATGGCTGTGATAATGAGTTATATAAACATGGCTGTGATAATGAGTTATATAAACATGGCTGTGATAATGAGTTATATAAACATGGCTGTGATAATGAGTTATATAAACATGGCTGTGATAATGAGTTATATAAACATGGCTGTGATAATGAGTTATATAAACATGGCTGTAATAATGAGTTATATAAACATGGCTGTGATAATGAGTTATATAAACATGGCTGTGATAATGAGTTATATAAACATGGCTGTGATAATGAGTTATATAAACATGGCTGTGATAATGAGTTATATAAACATGGCTGTAATAATGAGTTATATAAACATGGCTGTGATAATGAGTTATATAAACATGGCTGTAATAATGAGTTATATAAACATGGCTGTGATAATGAGTTATATAAACATGGCTGTGATAATGAGTTATATAAACATGGCTGCGATAATGAGTTATATAAACATGTTAATGATAAAGGTCAAAAATAGTGCACTACAAAGGGAATATGGTGCAGTTTGAGATCCGGCCCATGTGCGCCATGCTTGAAGACAGTGAAATCACGACAGACCGAGGATGAACAGAACAGATAGATATCAAGTCTGGTAAAGGAAATGAGGACAAGAGAGAAAACAAGCGCAGGACCAGAAGCAACCTGCAGGGACCTTTTCCTCGAAAACACCTTTAAAAAACTTAATTCTGTCACGATACCCCGATGAAGACGGCTTGCTGTCACGATACCCCGATGGAGAAGGCTTGCTGTCACGATACCCCGATGGAGGCGGCTTGCTGTCACGATACCCCGGTGGAGGCGGCTTGCTGTCACGATACCCCGATGGAGGCGGCTTGCTGTCACGATACCCCGATGGAGGCGGCTTGCTGTCACGATACCCCGATGGAGGCGGCTTGCTGTCACGATACCCCGATGGAGGCGGCTTGCTGTCACGATACCCCGATGGAGGCGGCTTGCTGTCACGATACCCCGATGGAGGCGGCTTGCTGTCACGATACCCCGATGGAGGCGGCTTGCTGTCACGATACCCCGATGGAGGCGGCTTGCTGTCACGATACCCCGATGGAGGCGGCTTGCTGTCACGATACCCCGATGGAGGCGGCTTGCTGTCACGATACCCCGATGGAGGCGGCTTGCTGTCACGATACCCGATGGAGGCGGCTTGCTGTCACGATACCCCGATGGAGGCGGCTTGCTGTCACGATACCCCGATGAAGACGGCTTGCTGTTCAAACCTTGGTGAATTAATTATTGCGTGGGATTTTCCCTATTCTTTTAGAACACTCCTTTATAACCTTTATAAATTTATAATATCATATCTGGTGACAGTGAGAAACTATGACCCACAGACTGCTTCTGGTGGAGCAACGACGAGAGAGAGGAGGGAGGAAGGAAGAGGGGATGATTAAACTTACCGATGACAACCTCTCTGACCGTCTGGTGGGCTACAGAAAGAGAGACAGCAAGGGGGAGAGAGAGAGACAGCAAGAGAGAGGGGGAGAGAGAGAGACAGCAAGAGAGAGGGGGAGAGAGAGAGACAGCAAGAGAGACGGGGAGAGAGAGACAGCAAGAGAGACGGGGAGAGAGAGACAGCAAGAGAGACAGCAAGAGAGAGGGGGAGAGACAGCAAGAGAGAGGGGGAGAGAGACAGCAAGAGAGGGGGGAGAGAGACAGCAAGAGAGACAGCAAGAGAGAGGGGGAGAGAGACAGCAAGAGAGAGGGGAGAGAGACAGCAAGAGAGAGGGGGAGAGAGACAGCAAGAGAGAGGGGAGAGAGACAGCAAGAGAGAGGGGGAGAGAGACAGCAGAGCGACAGCAAGAGAGGGGGGAGAGAGACAGCAAGAGAGAGGGGAGAGAGACAGCAAGAGAGACAGCAAGAGAGAGGGGGAGAGAGACAGCAAAAGAGAGGGGGAGAGAGACAGCAGAGCGACAGCAAGAGAGAGGGGGAGAGAGACAGCAAGAGAGCGAGGGAGAGAGGGGGAGGAGGAGGGGACAGAGGGCATATCAGTTGTGTATTGAGGGTCTGTTAGTGTACTAGGGGTAGTGAGGAGGGGTAGTGTACTAGGGGCAGTAAACTATGTGTAGTGAGGAGGGGTAGTGTACTAGGGGTAGTGTACTCAGGGTAGTGTACTAGGGGTAGTGTACTAGGGTTAGGTGTACTAGGGGTAGTGTACTAGGGGTAGTGTGGAGGGGTAGTGTACTAGGGGTCGTGAGGAGGGGTAGTGTACTAGGGGTAGTGTACTAGGGGTCGTGAGGAGGGGTAGTGTACTAGGGGTAGTGAGGAGGGGTAGTGTACTAGAAGTAGTGTACTAGAAGTAGTGAGGAGGGGCAGTGTACTAGGGGTCGTGACGAGGGGTAGTGTGCTAGGGTCGTGAGGAGGGGTAGTGTACTAGGGGTAGTGAAGAGGGGTAGTGTACTAGGGGTAGTGTACTAGGGGTAGGTATATTATGGGTAGGTCCTAGGGGTAGTGTACTAGGGGTAGTGTGCTAGGGGTAGTGTACTAGGGGTAGTGAAAAGGGGTAGTGTAATAGGGGTCGTGTACTTGGTAGTGTGAAGGGGGTAGTGTACTAGGGGTCGTGAGGAGGGGTAGTGTGCTAGGGGTAGTGAGAAGGGGTAGTGTACTAGGGGTCGTGTACTTGGTAGTGTGAAGGGGTAGTGTACTAGGGGTTGTGAAAAAGGGGTCGTGAGGAGGGGTAGTATACTAGGTGTAGTGTACTAGGGGTAGTGAGGAGGGGTAGTGTACTAGGGGTCGTGTACTTGGTAGTGTGAAGGGGTAGTGTACTAGGAGTCGTGAGGAGGGGTAGTGTACTAGGTGTAGTGTACTAGGGGTAGTGAGAAGGGGTCATGAGGAGGGGTAGTATACTAGGCGTAGTGTACTAGGGGTAGTGAGGAGGGGTAGTGTACTAGGGGTCGTGAGGAGGGGTAGTGTCCTAGGGGTAGTGTCCTAGGGGTAGTGTGGAGGGGTATTGAGGGGGGTAGTGTCCTAGGGGTAGTGTACTAGGGGTAGTGTACGAGGGGTAGTGTACTAGGGGTAGTGTCCTAGGGGTAGGTATACTAGGGGTAGTGTACTAGGGGTAGTGTACGAGGGGTAGTGTAGACGGGTAGTGCACTAGGGTAGTGTACAAGGGGTAGTGTCCGAGGGGTAGTATACTAGGGGTAGTGTACAAGGGGTAGTGTACTAGGGGTAGTGTGGAAGGGTAGTGCACTAGGGGTAGTATACTAGGGGTAGTGTACTAGGGGGTAGTGTACTAGGGGTAGTGAAGAGGGGTAGTGTACTAGGGGTAGTGTCCTAGGGGTAGGTATACTAGGGGTAGTGTACAAAGGGTAGTGTACTAGGGGTAGTGTACTAGGGGTAGTGTAGACGGGTAGTGTACTAGGGGTAGTGTCCTAGGGGTAGTATACTACGGGTAGTGTACTATGGGTAGTATACTAGGGGTAGGTCTACTAGGGGTAGTGTGGAGGGGTAGTGTACTAGGGGTAGTGTAGAGGGCAGGTCTACTAGGGGTAGTGTACTAGGGGTAGTGTACTAGGGTAGTGTGGAGGGGTAGTGTACTAGGGTTAGTGTGGAGGGGTAGTGTAGACAGGTAGTGTACTAGGGGTAGTGTGGAAGGGTGGTGTACTAGGGGTAGGTATACTAGGGCTAGTGTACTAGGGGTAGGTATACTAGTGGTAGTGCACTAGGGGTAGGTAAACTAGTGGTAGTGCACTAGGGGTAGTGTACTAGGGGTAGTGTGGAAGGGTGGTGTACTAGGGGTAGTGTGGAGGGGTAGTGTACTAAGGGTAGTGTACTAAGGGTAGTGTACTAGGGGTAGATATACTAGGGATAGTGTACTAAGGGTAGTGTACTAAGGGTAGAGTACTAGGGGTAGTGTGGAGGGGTAGTGTACTATGGGTAGTGTACTAGGGGTAGTGTGGAGGGGGGTAGTGTACTAGGGGTAGTGTACTAGGGGTAGTGTGGAGGGGTAGGTACTAGGGGTAGTGTACGAGGGGGGTAGTGTAGACGGGTAGTGTGGAGGGGTAGTGTGGATGGTTACTAGGGGTAGTGTACTAGGGGTAGTGTCCTAGGGGTAGTGAAGAGGGGTAGTGTACAAGGGGTAGTGTACTAGGGGTAGTATACTAGGGGTAGTGTACAAGGGTAGTGTGTGGAGGGGTAGTGTGGATGGTAGTGCACTAGGGTAGTGTACTAGGGGTAGTGTCCTAGGGGTAGTGAAGAGGGGTAGTATACTAGGGGTAGTGTACTAGGGGTAGTAGGGGTAGTGTAGGGGATAGTGTACAAGGGGTAGTGTACTATGGGTAGGTCTACTAGGGGTAGTGTGGAGGGGTAGTGTACAAGGGGTAGGTAGTGTACTAGGGGTAGTGTACTAGGGGTAGTGTACTAGGGTTAGTGTGGAGGGGTAGTGTACTAGGGTTAGTGTGGAGGGATAGTGTAGACGGGTAGTGTACTAGGGGTAGTGTGGAAGGGTGGTGTACTAGGGGTAGGTATACTAGTGGTAGTGCACTAGGGGTAGGTAAACTAGTGGTAGTGCACTAGGGGTAGTGTACTAGGGGTAGTGTGGAAGGGTGGTGTACTAGGGGTAGTATGGAGGGGTAGTGTACTAAGGGTAGTGTACTAGGGGTAGTGTACTAGGGGTAGGTATACTAGGGGTAGTGTACTTGGGGTCGTGACGAGGGGTAGTGTACTAGGGGTCATGCGGAGGGTAGTGTACTAGGGGTAGTGTGCTAGGGGTAGTGTACTAGGGGTAGTGTGCTAGGGGTAGTGTACTAGGGGTAGGTATACTAGGGGTAGTGTACTAGGGGTAGGTGTACTAGGGGTAGTGTACTAGGGGTAGGTATACTAGGGGTAGTGTACTAGGGGTAGGTATACTAGGGGTAGTGTACTAGGGGTAGGTGTACTAGGGGTAGGTGTACTATGGGTAGGTTACTAGGGGTAGTGTGGAGGGGTAGTGTACTGTGGGTAGGTTACTAGGGGTCGTGTACTAGCGATAGTGTACTAAGGGTAGTGTGGAGGGGTAGTGTACTAGGGGTAGGTTACTAGGGGTCGTGTACTAGCGGTAGTGTACTAAGGGTAGTGTGGAGGGGTAGTGTACTATGGGTAGTGTACTAGGGGTAGTGTGGAGGGGTAGTGTACTATGGTTAGGTTACTAGGGGTAGTGTGGAGGGGTAGTGTACTATGGGTAGTGAGAAGGGGTAGTGTACTAGGGGTCGTGTACTTGGTAGTGTGAAGGGGTAGTGTACTAGGGGTCGTGAGGAGGGGTAGTGTACTAGGGGTAGTGTACTAGGGGTAGGTATACTAGGGGTAGTGAGTAGGGGTAGGTCTACTAGGGGTAGTGTACTAGGGGTAGTGTGGAGGGGTAGTGTACTAGGGGTAGTGTACTAGGGGTAGTGTTGATAGTGTACTAGGGGTAGTGTTGATAGTGTACTAGGGGTAGTGTGGATAGTGTGTTTGTATAAAGATCCTCTTCATGTATCAGGGTGTATAAGCGTTTGCTGTATGTGTTTGTGTGGTGAATCCGATACATACACAATGAGCGTGTTTGCGGTTGTGTAAAACACACACACTGTACACTGCACACACACACACACAAACTGCACACACACACTGCACACACACACAGAGCTCCTACCTCTTGCTTAGCGACCTCCTGCTTAGCGACCTCTTGCTTAGCGACCTCCTGCTTAGTGACTTTAGAGGCGTCCTTGGCACCAGCCCCTTCGGCAGACTAGAAGAAACAGAGAGAGGACTGAATACACAACACACCCGGTATCCACGGCTAATGAACTTCCGAGATGTCTGTTACGTTGTACGGTGAGCCAGTGGTCACCAACCAATCAAGATCACTTTCACAGTCAAAAAGCAAACCGAGATCTATTGCTCAGATTTCATTTTAAAACATGAAGCTAATATAAACAGTTGTGTAGAAATTATGTTTGTGCAGTCGACCTAATGCATTATTACCTCATATTGGCTTTATAACTGGTCTGCCTATATCATTATTCTCAGAACATATTATATTTCAACACTCAAGTTTTGATAACAAAATAGATCTGTTGGTGTAGCACTTACGAGGCACAGCTGAGCATAAATTGAGCAAATCATTTTATTTTTTATTTTCCTGGACTGATGGACGGGACACCTGCATGTAATGTCATGCTGCTTTCAAGAAAACTGGGAACTGAACGAGGGAAAATCATGACGTCAGAGTTTCTGAGGTAGATGACCGTTCAAAACTAATTTTTTATAGTAGGATCTCGTTTATTTCTGAGTTCCCAGTTCTTGAACGCACTGAAGTCGGAGATTTCCGAGTTTCCAGTTGCTTTGAACACAGCATTAGTCTCAGCGGAGGGAGGGAGGGAGGGAAGGAGGGAGAGAGAGCACTGTCCCCTGTTCTCTCCTATCTTTCCTCCAGTGATACTGACCAGAGAGAGGCGAAACTCGAGTCGCACCTCATGCACAAATTCATGTTGTACCTAATGACCAGAGAAAGTGAAATATTCCTTGATATTTAAATAGACACGACAAACTGCAAAAAAACAAACGCAGGAGGTCGGCGGCACGTTAATATCACGAGGTTGCTCCAGCCTGGCCTATGAATGGACGTTTACAGAGTAGGTGCACAGGTCGAGAGGAATGAGTAATCAAGGAGACAGACAGTGAAACATTAAACAAGGCCTTGCACACTCTGGCCTGCATCTAGCTGATCTGTCATCATTAGTCCAACAGTTGCACATGAGAGTTTCTACTGGACAAATTCAGGTATGTTTATCCTCGTTTCATTTAGTTTGCTTCCGTTGAAGGAACGTTTTTCAACAGAATCGGCGCTATGAATACACTCCTGATCACACGCAAACGCAGTTCACTGTCATAGCAGCCACGTACAAACAGCATGATCACTGTCATAGCAGACACATACAAACAGCATGATCACTGTCATAGCAGCCACGTACAAACAGCATGATCACTGTCATAGCAGCAACGTACAAACAGCATGATCACTGTCATAGCAGGCACGTACAAACAGCATGATCACTGTCATAGCAGCCACGTACAAACAGCATGATCACTGTCATAGCAGCCACGTACAAACAGCATGATCACTGTCATAGCAGCCACATACAAACAGCATGATCACTGTCATAGCAGCCACATACAAACAGCATGATCACTGTCATAGCAGCCACGTACAAACAGCATGATCACTGTCATAGCAGCCACGTACAAACAGCATGATCACTGTCATACCAGACACATACAAACAGCATGATCACTGTCATAGCAGCCACGTACAAACAGCATGATCACTGTCATAGCAGCCACACACAAACAGCATGATCACTGTCATAGCAGCCACGTACAAACAGCATGATCACTGTCATAGCAGCCACACACAAACAGCATGATCACTGTCATAGCAGCCACGTACAAACAGCATGATCACTGTCATAGCAGCCACGTACAAACAGCATGATCACTGTCATAGCAGCCACGTACAAACAGCATGATCAGTCATAGCAGCCACGTACAAACAGCATGATCACTGTCATAGCAGCCACGTACAAACAGCATGATCACTGTCATAGCAGCCACACACAAACAGCATGATCACGGTCATACCAGACACATACGAACAGCTCGTTGTATGTATAATTCCTTCTCACATCTATCTACTGCTCTTGTCCTCTCACCTTTTCCCTTCGCTTGTGGACTTCAGTGCACAACACATCAGCTGTCTGTGACCGGGGGGGGCCCGGTCACAGATGGGTAGGTAGGTATATGGGTAGGTAGGTAGGACCGTTCCAAACCTTCATATCATGGCCGTGAATCACTAAACACAGCCTACATCGTTTGTCAGTCATAGTCAACAAAGAACTAACGCATTATGAAACCCGCTACAATCATGCAGTACATTGGAGCGGTTACACTAGCGGGACCCGGTGGCAATAAATTAATAAAAGCAGAAGCTTACCTTGGAAGAGTTCCAGTGTTGGACAGCCATAGCCAGCTAGCTAACATAGCATCCCTCTCTGTTGGACAGCCATAGCCAGCTAGCTAACATAGCATCCGTCTCTGTTGGACAGCCATAGCCAGCTAGCTAACATAGCATCCGTCTCTGTTGGACAGCCATAGCCAGCTAGCTAACATAGCATCCGTCTCTGTTGGACAGCCATAGCCAGCTAGCTAACATAGCATCCGTCTCTGTTGGACAGCCATAGCCAGCTAGCTAACATAGCATCCGTCTCTGTTGGACAGCCATAGCCAGCTAGCTAACATAGCATCCCTCTCTGTTGGACAGCCATAGCCAGCTAGCTAACATAGCATCCGTCTCTGAGCTGTTTTTTTAATTTAAATTTAACCTTTATTTTCAATGGTGGCCTATCAGGGAACAGTGGGTTAACTGCCTTGTTAACAGGAAGAACAACAGATTTTTACCTTGTCAGCTCAGGGATTCAATCCAGCAACCTTTCGGATACTGGCCCAACGCTCTAACCTGCCGCGTAGGTTAAACTAGCTAGCTGCATTTGACACCAGCTGAGTAAGTGAAAGTGAAAGTAAAAATATATATTCTATGATAGCTCTCCCTCTCTCTGCTTCTCCTTCATTTTGGAAGAAGTGAAGTTGTTCAAATGTTTAACTATTGTCCTTCTCTCTCTGAGTCAACTACTCACCACAATTTATGCACTGCCGTGCTAGTTAGCTGTAGCTTATGCTTTCAGTACTCAATCCATTCTCTGATCCTTTAATTGAGTGGATAACATGTCAGTTAACGATGCAAGAGCTCTGAGGACGTTCTCCGGACGTTGTCATAATTACTGTGTAAGTCTATGGAAAGGGGGTGAAAACCATTCGCCTCCTAGGTTTTGTATTGAAGTCAATGTACCCAGAGGAGGACGGAAGCTAGCTGTCCTCCGGCTACACCATGGTGCTACCCAAGAAGGTGCTGTTGAAGCAACTGTAGATCTTCATGGTAAAACAGTGTGTTTTAATCAATTATTTGGTGACGTGAATATATTTAGTAAAGTTTTATCTAAAAAGGAAAACTTTTATAATGTTTCACTATTTACATTTTTCTTAAATTTACTGAGGTCCTCCCCTTCCTCCTCTGACGAGCCTCCACTGGTGTTTGTACCCCAGATCGATCAAGGAGACCAAACATCCATTTGATCATAAAATACTAATGAATATTAAGAAAGTCTCTCAGAAACACCACCTCACGAAGACATTAGAGAGAGTTTAGAGTTTCCCCTACACAGATTACTGTAAACCTTGTCCCGGACGAAACAACATTTTACAAGGAGAATCTCAGGAGCATATTTCTTAGTCCAGGACTTTAATCTGTGGACCTGGAGGATCAGGAAGTTTCATGACTAATAGTAATTATGACTGGAGAGGAGATGAGTGGACTAGAGATCATGACTATCAGCAGATACTATCTCTCAGCCTCGGGGACAGTGCCACTGGAGGTCTCTTCACAGTCCCCGAGTCCAGAACAGACTATGGGAGGCACACATTGCTACACAGAGCCATGACTACATGGAACTCTATTCCACAACAAGTAACTGATGCAAGCAGAAGAATCAGATTTTTAAAAACACCTTATGCAACAGCGGGGACTGTTCCATACATTGGAACAGACACTTGCATACACACAATAACATACGCACTATACATACACATAGATTTAGTCCTGTAGATATGTGGTAGAGGTGGAGTAGGGGCCTGAGGGCACACAGTGTGTTGTAGATATGTGGTAGTGGTGGAGTAGGGGCCTGAGGGCACACAGTGTGTTGTAGATATGTGGTAGTGGTGGAGTAGGGGCCTGAGGACACACAGTGTGTTGTGAACTCTGTGAATGTATTGTAATGTTTTAAAACTGTACAAACTGCCTTCATTTTGCTGGACCCCTGGAAGAGTAGCTTGTGCCTTGGCAGGAACTAATGGGGATCCATAATAAACCCCAGGAAGAATAAACCCCAGGAAGAGTAGCTGCTGCCTTGACAGGAACTAATGGGGATCCATAATAAACGGTAGGCAGGTAGACAGGTAGGCAGGTAGACAGGTAGGCAGGTAGACGGGCTGGTAGGTAGACGGGTAGGCAGGTAGACGGGCTGGTAGGTAGATGGGCTGGTAGGTAGACGGGCAGGTAGGTAGACGGGTAGGCAGGTAGACGGGTAAGTAGGTAGACAGGCTGGTAGGTAGACAGGCTGGTAGGTAGACAGGTAGGCAGGTAGATGGGTAGGCAGGTAGACGGGTAGATGGGTAGGGATGTAGACGGGTAGGCAGGTAGATGGGTAGGCAGGTAGATGGGATGGGTAGACAGGCAGGTAGACGGGTAGGTAGGTAGATGGGCTGGTAGACAGGTAGATGGGCTGGCAGGTAGACGGGTAGGTAGGTAGATGGTTAGGTAGGTAGACAGGTAGGGCTGGTAGGTAGACGGGTAGGCAGGTAGGCACGGGCTGGTAGGTAGACAGGTAGGCGGGTAGATGGGTAGATGGGTAGGCAGGTAGACGGGCTGGTAGGTAGACGGGCTGGTAGGTAGACGGGTAGGCAGGTAGACGGGTAGGCAGGTAGACGGGTAGGCAGGTAGACGGGTAGGTACGTAGACGGGTAGGCAGGTAGATGGGTAGGTAGATGGGTAGACAGGTAGATGGGTAGGTAGGTATATGGGTAGGTAGGTAGATGGGTAGGTACGTAGACGTGTAGGTACGTAGATGGGTAGGTACGTAGACGGGTAGGTACGTAGATGGGTAGGTACGTAGACGGGTAGGTACGTAGACGGGTAGGGAGGGTAGACGGGTAGGCAGGTAGACAGGTAGGTAGGTAGACGGGTAGGCAGGTAGACAGGTAGGTAGGAAGATAGACGGGTAGGGGGGTAGACGGGTAGACAGGCTGGTAGGTAGGTAGGCGGGTAGACAGGCTGGTAGGTAGGCGGGTAGGCAGGTAGACAGGTAAACAGGCTGGTAGATAGGTAGGCGGGTAGACAGGCTGGTAGGTAGGTGGGTAGGCAGGTAGGTGGGTAGACAGGCTGGTAGGTAGGCGGGCAGGCAGGTAGGCGGGTAGACGGGTAGACAGGTAGGCGGGTATACGGGTAGGCAGGCTGGTAGGTAGGTAGGCGGGTAGACAGGCTGGTAGGTAGACGGGTAGGCAGGTAGACAGGCTCACAGGTAGGCAGATAGACAGGTAGACAGTCTCACAGGTAGGCAGGTAGACAGGCTAGCTAAACACCTATGTATCTAGGGTCTTCCTCTAAAAACAGGCTATGCAAACACCCTGATGGTTTAGCCAGAGGACAATACATAATTTACATAGCAACAACCTCTTTCACTATGTCCCCCCTCCCTCTCTCTCTGCTTCACTCTCCATGCCCCCTATCTCTCTCTGCCTCACTCTCTATCCCTCCTCTCTGCATGCCCCCACCCTCTCTCTCTCTGCCTCACTCTCCATGCCCCCCCCTCACTCTCTACCTCTGCCTCACTCTCCATGCCCCCCTCACTCTCTACCTCTGCCTCACTCTCCCTGCCCCCCTCACTCTCTCTGCCTCACACTCCATGCCCCCTCACTCTCTCTCTGCCTCACACTCCATGCCCCCTCACTCTCTCTCTCTGCCTCACACTCCATGCCCCCTCACTCTCTCTCTCTGCCTCACACTCCATGCCCCCTCACTATCTCTCTCTGCCTCACTCCCTATGCCCCCCTCACTCTCTACCTCACTCTCCCTGCCCCCCCCTCTCTACCTCACTCTCCCTGCCCCCCTCTCTCTTCATACATCCCCTCCCTCTCAATTAAATTTCAATATATGGGCTTTATATGTTTACATTGCCAAAGCAAGCAAGTGAAGTAGATAATAAACAATAGTGAAATGAACAATATAAAATTAACATTACACTCACAAATGTTCCAAAGGAATAAAGACATTACAAATGTCATATTATATGCAAATAATTAAAGTACAAAAGGGAAAATAAATTAACCTAAATATGGGTTTTATTTACAGCGGTGTTTGTTCTTCACTGGTTGACCTTTTCTTGTGGCAACAGGTCACAAATCTTGCTGTGATGCACACTGTGGAATTTCACCCAGTAGATATGGGAGTTTATCAAAATGTCAAATTCTTTGTGGGTCTGTGTAATCCGAGGGAAATATGTGTCTCTAATATGGTCCTACATTTGGCAGGAGGTTAGGAAGTGCAGCTCAGTTTCCACCTCATTTTGTGGGCAGTGAGCACATACCCTGTCTTCTCGAGAGCCATGTCTGCCTACGGCGGCCTTTCTCAATAGCAAGGCTATGCTCACTGAGTCTGTACATAGTCAAAGCTTTCCTTAAGTTTGGGTCAGTCACAGTGGTCAGGTATTCTGCCACCGTGTACTCCTGTTTAGGGCCAAATAGCTTTCTAGTTTGCTCTGTTTTTTTGCTAAGTCTTTCAATTTTGTCAAGTAATTATCTTTTTGTTTTCTCATGATTTGGTTGGGTCTAATTGTGCTGCTGTCCTGGGGCTCTGTGGGGTCTGTTGGTGTTTGTGATCAGAGCCCCAGGACCAGCTTGCTTAGGGGATTCTTCTCCAGGTTAACCTCTCTGTAGGTGATGCCTTTGTTATGGAAGGTTTTGGAATCACTTCCATTTAGGTGGTTGTAGAATTTAACAGCTATTTTCTAGGTTTTGATAATTAGAGGGTATCGGCCTAATTCTGCTCTGCATGCATTATTTGGTGTTTTACATTGTACACAGATGATATTTTTGCAGAACTCTGCATACAGAATCTCAATTTGGTGTTTGTCCCGTTTTGTGAAATCTTGGTTGATGTGCAGACCCAGACCTCACAACCATGAAGGGCAATGGGTTCTATAACTGATTGAAGTATTTTTAGCCAGATCCTAATTGGGATGTCAAATGTTATCAAATCAAATGTATTTATAAAGCCCTTCTTACATCAGCTGATGCCACAAAGTGCTGTACAGAAACCCAGCCTAAAACCCCAAACAGCAAGCAATGCATGTGTAGAAGACTAAAACCTCTCAGATCGTTCAAAGCTTTGTGGAAGTCACCTGTGGTGCTGATGTTTAGGCTGAGGTATGTATAGTTACCTGTGGTGCTGATGTTTAGGCTGAGGTATGTATAGTTACCTGTGGTGCTGATGTTTAGGCTGAGGTATGTATAGTTACCTGTGGAGCTGATGTTTAGGCTGAGGTATGTATAGTTACCTGTGGAGCTGATGTTTAGGCTGAGGTATGTATAGTCACCTGTGGTGCTGATGTTTAGGCTGAGGTATGTATAGTTACCTGTGGAGCTGATGTTTAGGCTGAGGTATGTATAGTTACCTGTGGCGCTGATGTTTAGGCTGAGGTATGTATAGTTACCTGATGTTTAGGCTGAGGTATGTATAGTTACCTGTGGTTTAGCTGATATGTTTTACCTGTGGTGCTGATGTTTAGGCTGAGGTATGTATAGTTACCTGTGGAGCTGATGTTTAGGCTGAGGTATGTATAGTTACCTGTGGTGCTGATGTTTAGGCTGAGGTATGTATAGTCACCTGTGGCGCTGATGTTTAGGCCGAGGTACAGTATGTATCATTTTTTTTGTGTGCTCTAGGGCAACGGCGTCTAGATTGAATTTGTATTCGTGGTCCTGGCAACTGGACCTTTTTTGGAACACTGTTATTTTTGTCATACTGAGATTTACTGTCAGGGCCCAGGTCTGACAGAATCTGTGCAGAAGATCTAGATGTTGCTGTAGAACCTCCTTGGTTGGGGCCAGAAGCACCAGATCATCAGCAAACAGTAGACATTTGACTTCAGATTCTAGTAGGGTGAGACCGGGTGCTGCAGACTTTTCTAGTGCCCTCACCAATTCATTGATATATATGTTGAAGAGCGTGGGGCTTAAACTGCACCCATGTCTCACCCCACAGCCCTGTGGGAAGAAGTCTGTGTTTTTTGGCAATTTTAACCGCACACCTGTTGTTTGTGAACATGGATTTCATAATGGTGTATGTTTTACCCCCAACACCACTTTCCATCAGTTTGTATAGCAGACCCTCATGCCAGATTGAGTCAAAAGCTTTTTTTGAAATCAACAAAGCATGAGAAGACTGCCTTTGTTTTGGTTTGTTTGTTTGTCAATTAGGGTGTCCAGGGTGAATGTGTGGCCTGTCGTAAGGTCATTTGCTAAAAAGCTACTTTGACATTTTCTCACTGAGGAAATGTACGAGTCTGCTGTTAATGATAATGCTGTGGATTTTCCCAAGGTTGCTGTTGACGCTTCACCCACAGTAGTTATTGAGGTCAAATTTGTTGGGGAAGATGCCAGAGTTGAAGAGTTTAAGCCAATTGGAATTTGTAGTCTGTATATTATATAATTTCATTGAGAATACCATCAACATATGTTTTTGCTGTTTGTTCTTTGTTTCAAAAAGATTGGAGACGTGGTTTACCCGAATAGCGGGTTGAGGAAGCAAAATAGTGATTGCTTTGCATCGCAGTTAGCCACTGATTCCTTCCAAACCACTCATTGTTGAATTTGTGATTTCCGACTTGCTGTGTAATGTCCAATGGCCGATGAGCACCGATAAGTTTTATCTATAATTTCTCTGAATATGACAAGGATTGAAAAGGATTTGCCAGTAGATTGTCAACATGATTCATGATGATGACTGCTTGTCTGGCTAGCATGTTAGCCAAGATTTTTAAAGTATGCTGTTGACATGATCCGTCCAATCAAAGCTACGGCAGAAATAACCTGATTTTGTCGTAATTGTATCTGTGGCCAATGATCTTGAGCCTTCTTGGATGGGCACTTCTAATGTAAATGTATGGCAGCACCCAAAGGGGCTTGAAGTGCCTTGCTTTCCCTGGAGATTCTGCGGTGACAGCGTCCCCATGAGTGACGGAACACTGAGCCAATCACCACATAAGTAGAGAGGATGACCAACGCCTATGCTCGGTGCTCTCGCTGCCTGCCTCTCCACCACAGTCAGCACCGAGCCGGGCTGAAACGCCTGCATTTAACAGCCTTTCCCAAGAGACCATGCTTCTATGCATCTTTAGCAACTCAAGGATTACATTTTTTTTTTTACATTGTTTGCAAATTGATCTTTTTTATTTTTTAGGTAAACAGGTAGGAAAACAAAATGACAGGTCGCCACAGTGAGAGAGAGCGAGGAAGAGGCTGTCCTTCTAGAGGGAAAAAACATCTGAAATCATTCTTCCATCGACAGATTTAAATCCCTGCCGGTAGACAGGTCTAACACGTTAAAATGCACTAAAGGCACAATAATCTCCAAGCAGTCACTACGGGGATAAAGCGGCCGCTTCAAACCGCCAGCGGCGGTGGTACGGCACGCATCCCTACCGGTCGGTATTCCGGAGCGCGAGCTGTGCACTGCATGGTTACAGACAGTCCGGTATGTGTGAACAGGGAGTACATACCGGCCATGAACAGCGAGAGATAGAGAGCAGGGGCTTCGAAGGAAAACACACCGAATAGCTGCCATGTCCCGCGCATCCACTCTACACTCCCATCAGACCGAAAAGGTCCCAGTTGAACCGTTCTAACAGGCGGTGCTCGGGTTTGGAAACTTTCGCATCAGCTCACCTGCTAGGAGAGACGCGCCGCTTATCCTGTCTCTCACAGATACAACGGCTTAGATTTTTTTTAAATAAAGAGAGCGACTCACCTTCCTTTTAGGCATGATGTTACAGAGATACTATTGCCGTCAGAAAGGATCAAATAGTCCACCCTGCAGGTCCACAGCGCGAGTTTAGAAGTAACCTTCCACCAGATACCGGATCAATACTAAACACCTTCTATAATCACATGGTAATCATATGCAGACCTTATCTCTGCATCCCGCCCACCCATAGGCCAGAATCCGCAAAACCAGCTCCTGTAGTGACAAGGGATTGGTCAAGCCCCCTGTATGCAAATATCACCGCTGCGCACATTGGTTGAAGCGTAAGAATAGGGGATCCCATGGCTTGTCTGATTGGCTACGCACTCTTTGTAAGCAAATCATGGCCGCTTGTGGGTGATGGCCAGATGTGTAGGTTGAAAGAAAGCGAGAAGAGTAGAGAAGGGAAGAGAAGAGAAGAGAAAAGTAGAGAGGCCAATAGAAAGATGATGGGGCTCTAAGTGGTTCTGGGAAGTCTAGGCGGGAAGTAGAGGTCTTCACGGTTCTGGGTGGACCCAATATACCTGAGGCCCGACCTGGGCACGATTTGCTTTCGGGTCTGAAATTGTAATTTGTCCCTCAGGTCCGGGTTGGGTTCTGTTTGATTGTCATCTGGTCTATCAAGCTACAGCTGATAGACCCGAGTGGACCTAAATGGACCCGACCATGGCTCTGCATAGACTATATAAGATATTTATTTTAAGCTAATAAGGTGAATTATTGACTTATAGAAGTCCTAGTCAACATATAAAGGACCTATTTGTTAACCAGAAGAGCAACTTGGCTGATCTCTATTTTTTTTGTCACTCGGTCTAATCAGGGTCTGGACCCGACCTAATAGGGTACGGGTCGGGTCTAGGTTGAGTTGTCTTCGGGTCCATTCGGGTCGGGTCTGACTGTCCTCGGGGCCGAGTCCAAGTTCTTACCAGCTGGCAGGGACCAGGCCAGAAGAATGAGACTATAGCAGTCTAAAGGGAAGTACAAACACTATCGATCATTATCAATCAATAAGGGCTGTGTTATAAACACACTATCGATCATTATCAATCAATAAGGGCTGTGTTATAAACACACTATCAAAGTAAAAAATCAGTAAGGGCTGTGTTATAAACACACTATCAATCAGTAAAAAATCAATAAGGGCTGTGTTATAAACACACTATCAATCAGTAAAAATCAATAAGGGCTGTGTTATAAACACACTATCAATCAGTAAAAAATCAATAAGGGCTGTGTTATAAACACACTATCAATCAGTAAAAATCAATAAGGGCTGTGTTATAAACACACTATCAATCAGTAAAAATCAATAAGGGCTGTGTTATAAACACACTATCAATCAGTAAAAATCAATAAGGGCTGTGTTATAAACACACTATCAATCATTAACAAATCAATAAGGGCTGTGTTATAAACACACTATCAATCATTAACAATCAATAAGGGCTGAGTTTTATACACACTATCAATCATTAACAAATCAATAAGGGCTGTGTTATAAACACACTATCAATCAATAAGCTCTGTCTTATACACACTATCGATCATTATCAATCAATAAAGGCTGTGTTATAAACACACTATCAATCATTAACAAATCAATAAGGGCAGTGTTAAACACACTATCAATCATTAACAAATCAATAAGGGCAGTGTTAAACACACTATCAACAATTAACAATCAATAAGGGTTGAGTTTTAAATACACTATCAATCATTAACAAATCAATAAGACAAACATTGATAGAGTAGCTATATTCAACAATCAATATTGCCACGTCTTCCACAGTATGACCAAAATTCAATAAAGTGGTGTTATTTACATGAAACATGCCAAAGGCCAGGACTGAACAATATAAACATTCACCCAAAACGTACTTATGCCACTTAATCACCACAACTCTTTGAGTATCCCCAAATGTAAATGTACATTGTTATGTTTTTCACTTGTATTTTAACTTGAATGTTTTATTGTCTATTTATCAATGCAATATCCATGTATTTATAGTATATATATATGACTGCCAAGTTGAAACACAGATTAATTGATACATCTATTGGATCCATAATAGCAGCATTAGCTTACTCAACACATTTATACACACAACTTAGAAGTCCAGGGAAACTCTGGAATGAATGAATGATTCCACCACCACATCCCTGATGATATTTCCAGAGTAGCTATAGACTATAGGCACTAAGGCTACTATGACACGTGACAACAGAACTCAGCCCAGTTCACACAACCATTCTACTCTACTATGACGTCATAATGGTTGGATCTCACACAACGTTCTACAAAAGCATCACAATGGAGCTCACTTCACACAACATTCTACAGAAAGAACCCTCCGAACAACAATGGCCATTGGCCATCGCATCGCAACATTCTACAGTGACATCACAATGGGGAAAACCACAACACAGCACAGCACACCACAATAGGCTACACACACACACACACACACACACACACACAACAACCACCCCCCCCCATCCAGGCTAACTGCATGTGTGGACCAGAACCATACAATAGCGTTTCAGGAACTAGAACACTCAGGAGCAGCCAGGTAAGACTATGGGTGTGTTAGTAAATTCGCTCTGGCAGATGAGGTGGGTTGATCTCACAACCGCAGTCAAGCACTCAAGCTAACTGACTAAAGTTGGCTAGCTACTTCCAGACACAAATACGAGAATACCTCAACCTGACCATTTTACTCGCCCTGGCAGAGCTGGTTAGGCTTTTTTTTAATGTGATCTAGAGCGCTGGTGACTGTAATTGTGCTGCTGGCAGGAATTTAATTACGTTTTTTTTCTCCAAAATGTACTAACACAGGTCATATTCAACAAGTTGTGCGCATTACAAAATTCCTCAGTTATTCTGTGCTCTGGCACACTCAGACAAGAGTGCTCTGAAATATGAGTTGATAGCTAGAGTTAATTTTGGAACGCACCCTATATAATTAACTAATAAGGCTCGAGGTGAAGTGGTATATGGCCAATATACCATGGCCAAGGGCTGCTCATATGTAAGAGGCAACGCACAGCCTGGATACAAAACTTAGCCATGGAATACTGGCCATATACCACAAACCCCAGAGGTGCCTTATTGCTATTATAAACTGATTACCAATGTAATTAGACCAGTAAAATAAATGTTTTAGTCATTCCCATGGTATACGTTCTGATATACCACAGCTTTCAGTCAAGAAGCATTCAGGGCTCGAACCACTGGTTTATAGTATACAGTATATCAGGGCCTTACTTTACACAACATAATACACAGTATATACACTATAAAATATACAGTATAAAGGCCTAAATTACAATTTTATAATATACAGTATATAAGGGCCTAATTTTACATGCTATAATATACATTATAAACTGTGTGGTTCGGGGCCCTGAATGCTGATTGGCTGACAGCCGTAGTATATCACACCATATACCATGGATTTGACAAAACATGTATTTTTACTGCTCTAATTACGTTGGTAACCAGTTTATAATACCAATAAGGCACCTTTGGGGTTTGTGATATATGGCCAATATACGACTACTAAGGGCAGCCCTTAGCCGTGGTATATTGGTCATATACCACACCCCCTCGGGCCTTCTTGCTTAACAGGGCCTTACTTTACACAATACAATATATCAGGGCCTAACTTTACACTATATAATATATATAATATACAGTATATCAGGGCCTAACTTTACACTATATAATCAACAGTATAAAGGCCTAACTTTACATTATATAATATACAGTATATCAGGGCCTAACTGTACACTATATAATCAACAGTATAAAGGCCTAACTTTACATTATATAATATACAGTATATCAGGGCCTAACTGTACACTATATAATCAACAGTATAAAGGCCTAACTTTACATTATATAATATACAGTATATCAGGGCCTAACTTTACATTATATAATATACAGTACATCAGGGCCTAACTTTACACCATATAGAATATAGTATAAAGACCTAACTTTACACTATAATATACAGTATATCAAGGCCTTATTTTACACTATGTAATATACAGTATATCAGGGCCTAACTTTACACTATGTAATGTACAGTACATCAGGGCCTATCTTTCCATTATATAATATAGTATCAAGGCCTTATTTTACACTATGTAATATACAGTATATCAGGGCCTAACTTTACACTATGTAATGTACAGTATAAAGGCATAACTTTACAAGATATAATATACAGTATATCAGGGCCTAACTTTCCATTATATAATATACAGTATATCAGGGCCTATCTTTCCATTATATAATATACAGTACATCAGGGTCTAATTTTACACAATATAATATACAGTATAAAGTCCTACATTTACATTATATAATATACAAAATATATAACTTTACACACTGAACAAAAATATAAACACAACATGTAAAGTGTTGGTCCAACGTTTCATGAGTTGAAATAAAAGATCACAGAAATGTTCCATACACACAAAAAGCTTATTTCTCTCAAATTTTGGGCACAAATTTGTTTACTTCTGTTAGTGAGCATTTCTGCTTTGCCAAGATAATCCATCCAACTGACAGGTGTGGCATATCAAGAAGCTGATTAAACAGCATGATCATTACACAGGTGCACCTTGTGCTGGAGACAATAAAAGGCAACTCTCAAATGTGCAGTTTGTCACACAACACAATGCCCTTTTTGAGGGAGTGTGCAATTGGCATTCAGACTGCAGGAATGTCCACCAGAGCTGTTGCCAGATAATTAAATGTTCATTTCTCTACGATAAGCCGCCTCCAACGTCGTTTTAGAGAATTTGTCAGTCCGTCCAACCAGCCTCACAAACGCAGACCATGTGTATAGCGTTGTCACGCCCTGACCTTAGTTATCTTTGTTTTCTTTATTATTTTGGTTAGGTCAGGGTGTGACGAGGGTGGTTTCTGTAGTTTTTGTATTGTCTAGGGGTTTTGTATGTCTAGGGGTTATTGTATATCTAGGTGTTTATATGTCTATGGTTGCCTAGATTGGTTCCCAATCAGAGGCAGCTGTTTATCATTGTCTCTGATTGGGGACCATATTTAGGTAGCCATATTCCATATTTTGTGGATTATTGTCTATGTGTAGTTGCCTGTCAGTACTTGTTCTATATAGCGTCACGATCGACCGTTCCTTTTTTTGGTACTGTCACGCCCTGACGGGTATGCTTGTTTTTACCTGTCTAGGGTTTTTTGTATATCGAGGGGTGTTTGTTAGTCTAGGTTTATTATAGGTCTATGGTGGCCTGAATTGGTTCCCAATCAGAGGCAGCTGTTTATCGTTGTCTCTGATTGGGGATCCCATTTAGGTTGCCAAATGTCCATTTTAGTGTTGTGGGTTATTGTTTGTGTGTAGTTGCATGTCAGCACTAGGTCTATATAGTGTCACGTTAGTTTGTTTAGTGTTTTCTCTTTATTAAAAGAAGAATGTATTCATATCCCGCTGCGCCTTGGTCTCTTCACTATGACAAACGTGACATAGTATGCCAAATTATATTTCAAATACACTGACTCAAATACACTTCAATGCATTTAACCCAGGTATTTGAAAATACTGTTGAATACTTTAAGTTGTATTTCCAAATACATTAAAATATTAAAATACTCTTGTCTTTTAAAATAAAATATCAGAATACTTACTTTGAACATATGTGAAAGTAATTGAGATATTTAAAATGTTATTTTAACCAAGGTCTGTATAATACATAGAGAGCTGTATTACAAATGTAGTGTCTCTTTAGTTATTATCTAATCAGTTTATCCATGAGGATTAGCATGGTCCTTAATATACATGGTCCTAAATTCCCATGAAAACTAGGCTTCAGAGCCCATTAAGGTCTTGATAGAAGCGGTCAGTAAGGCACTGTGCTGTTACCTTTAACCCAGAGTGATACTGTGACCCAGTGTGTCTCTAATGTTGCTAGGTCCCTGCTAGTCAAGGTCAGGGTCTCAGTCTGTTTTTTTTTTTAAATGTATTTTACCTTTATTTTACTAGGCAAGTCAGTTAAGAACAAATTCTTATTTTCAATGACGGCCTAGGAACAGTGGGTTAACTGCCTGTTCAGGGGCAGAACGACAGATTTGTACCTTGTCAGCTCAGGGGTTTGAACTTGCAACCTTTCGATTACTAGTACAACGCTCTGACCACTAGGCTACTCTGCCGCCCCTGTTACAGGCATTACAGCTAAACACCCACCTGTGCATGGATAGCTGGCTGACTGGATAGCTGGCTGACTGGATAGCTGGCTGACTGGATAGCTGGCTGACTGGATAGCTGGCTGACTGGATAGCTGGATAGCTGACTGGCTGGCTGGCTAGCTGCCTGACTGGATAGCTGACTGGCTGTCTGACTGACTAGCTGGCTGACTGACTGGCTGGCTGACTGACTAGCTAGCTGGCTGACTGACTGACTGGCTGGCTGACTGGCTGGCTGTCTGACTAGCTGGCTGACTGGCTGGCTGACTGACTGACTAGCTGGCTGACTGAGCTGGCTGACTGACTGGCTGACTGACTGGCTGACTGACTGGCTGGCTGACTTACTGGCTGGCTGACTGGCTAGCTGGCTGACTGGCTGACTGACTGACTGGCTAGCTGACTGGCTAGCTGACTGACTGGCTAGGTTGCTAACAAGCTAACTGGCTGACTGGCTAGCTTGCTGATTAACTGGCTGGTTGACTGGCTGGCTGACTGGCTTACTAGCTGCTGACTGACTGGCTGGCTAGTTGGCTGACTGACTAGCTGACTTACTGGCTGACTGGCTGGCTGACTATCCTGCTGGCTGATTGACTAACTAGTTGACTGACTGGGTTGTGTTTTTATCTGAAGGGTCACAAAAACATCTAACAGTCTTTAGTCGATGGGATTCCCTATGGGCCCTGGTCAAAAGTAATGCCCTAAATAGGGAATAGTCTGTCATTTGGGATGCAGACTCTGTTTCCCAAAGTCTTTCTGGGTCACAGCTAAACCGATAGACGACTTAGAGATAGATGGTGATCCTCAGACACCTGGATGTCATTATGACAAGCCAGCGGAGGAGAATATACGAGGACACACAACTACGCTGTTGATTGTTCATTGATCATGTATTACGCTGGCATGGGAATTGGTGAATGAGAGAATTGGAATGTAAAGACCTAGCAGGGGATTTCATTATGTTGGAACCTGCTTTAGTCTGTCCAGACGTCTCGCTAGACCAGTCTGTTGCGGTGTCATCAGATCCATGACATCATTGGTTGTAGTCGAGCCACAAGATCAGCTCCACACCTGACTGACACCTTGTGGACAAAGCAGTACTGTAGCCAAACAACATCATGTGTACAACATCATGGGTACAACATCATGGGTACAACATCATGGGTACAAGCAGAATTCAATTAGAATATTGTAGTAGTAGTCTAGGACCTGGTGGTGGTGGTGTCTCTGTTCCCATAGTAATAGTCTAGGACCTGGTGGTGGTGGTGGTGGTGGTGTCTCTGTTCCCATAGTAATAGTCTAGGACCTGGTGGTGATGTCTCTGTTCCCATAGTAATAGTCTAGGACCTGGTGGTGGTGGTGTATCTGTTCCCATAGTAATAGTCTAGGACCTGGTGGTGTGGTGTCTCTGTTCCCATAGTAATAGTCTAGGACCTGGTGGTGGTGGATCTGTTCCCATAGTAATAGTCTAGGACCTGGTGGTGTATCTGTTCCCATAGTAATAGTCTAGGACCTGGTGGTGATGTCTCTGTTCCCATAGTAATAGTCTAGGACCTGGTGGTGGTGTATCTCTGTTCCCATAGTAATAGTCTAGGACCTGATGGTGGTGGTGTATCTGTTCCCATAGTAATAGTCTAGGACCTGGTGGTGGTGGTGGACCTGGTCTCTGTTCCCATAGTAATAGTCTAGGACCTGGTGGTGGTGGTGTATCTGTTCCCATAGTAATAGTCTAGGACCTGGTGATGGTGGTGTATCTGTTCCCATAGTAATAGTCTAGGACCTGGTGGTGTATCTGTTCCCATAGTAATAGTCTAGGACCTGGTGGTGGTGGATCTGTTCCCATAGTAATAGTCTAGGACCTGGTGGTGGTGGTGTCTCTGTTCCCATAGTAATAGTCTAGGACCTGGTGGTGGTGGTCTGTTCCCATAGTAATAGTCTAGGACCTGGTGGTGGATCTGTTCCCATAGTAATAGTCTAGGACCTGGTGGTGGTCTGTTCCCATAGTAATAGTCTAGGACCTGGTGGTGTCTCTGTTCCCATAGTAATAGTCTAGGACCTGGTGGTGGTGGTGGTGGTGGTGTATCTGTTCCCATAGTAATAGTCTAGGACCTGGTGGTGGATCTGTTCCCATAGTAATAGTCTAGGACCTGGTGGTGGTGGTGTCTCTGTTCCCATAGTAATAGTCTAGGACCTGGTGGGTGGTGTATCTGTTCCCATAGTAATAGTCTAGGACCTGGTGGTGGTGGTGGATCTGTTCCCATAGTAATAGTCTAGGACCTGGTGGTGGTGGTGTATCTGTTCCCATAGTAATAGTCTAGGACCTGGTGGTGGTGGTGGATCTGTTCCCATAGTAATAGTCTAGGACCTGGTGGTGGTGGTGGATCTGTTCCCATAGTAATAGTCTAGGACCTGGTGGTGGTGGTGTATCTGTTCCCATAGTAATAGTCTAGGACCTGGTGGTGGTGGTGTATCTGTTCCCATAGTAATAGTCTAGGACCTGGTGGTGGTGGTGTCTCTGTTCCCATAGTAATAGTCTAGGACCTGGTGGTGGTGGTGGTGGTGTATCTGTTCCCATAGTAATAGTCTAGGACCTGGTGGTGGATCTGTTCCCCCATAGTAATAGTCTAGGACCTGGTGGTGGTGGTGTCTCTGTTCCCATAGTAATAGTCTAGGACCTGGTGGTGGTGGTGTCTCTGTTCCCATAGTAATAGTCTAGGACCTGGTGGTGGATCTGTTCCCATAGTAATAGTCTAGGACCTGGTGGTGGATCTGTTCCCATAGTAATAGTCTAGGACCTGGTGGTGGATCTGTTCCCATAGTAATAGTCTAGGACCTGGTGGTGGATCTGTTCCCATAGTAATAGTCTAGGACCTGGTGGTGGTGGTGTCTCTGTTCCCATAGTAATAGTCTAGGACCTGGTGGTGGTGGTGTCTCTGTTCCCATAGTAATAGTCTAGGACCTGGTGGTGGATCTGTTCCCATAGTAATAGTCTAGGACCTGGTGGTGGTGGTGTCTCTGTTCCCATAGTAATAGTCTAGGACCTGGTGATGGTGGTGTCTCTGTTCCCATAGTAATAGTCTAGGACCTGGTGGTGGTGGTGTCTCTGTTCCCATAGTAATAGTCTAGGACCTGGTGGTGGATCTGTTCCCATAGTAATAGTCTAGGACCTGGTGGTGGATCTGTTCCCCCATAGTAATAGTCTAGGACCTGGTGGTGGTGGTGTCTCTGTTCCCATAGTAATAGTCTAGGACCTGGTGGTGGTGTCTCTGTTCCCATAGTAATAGTCTAGGACCTGGTGGTGGTGTCTCTGTTCCCATAGTAATAGTCTAGGACCTGGTGGTGGTGTCTCTGTTCCCATAGTAATAGTCTAGGACCTGGTGGTGGTGTCTCTGTTCCCATAGTAATAGTCTAGGACCTGGTGGTGGTGTATCTGTCCCCATAGTAATAGTCTAGGACCTGGTGGTGTCTCTGTTCCCATAGTAATAGTCTAGGACCTGGTGGTGGTGGTGTCTCTGTTCCCATAGTAATAGTCTAGGACCTGGTGGTGGTGGATCTGTTCCCATAGTAATAGTCTAGGACCTGGTGGTGGTGGTGTATCTGTTCCCATAGTAATAGTCTAGGACCTGGTGGTGGTGGTGTATCTGTTCCCATAGTAATAGTCTAGGACCTGGTGATGGTGGTGTATCTGTTCCCATAGTAATAGTCTAGGACCTGGTGGTGGTGGTGTCTCTGTTCCCATAGTAATAGTCTAGGACCTGGTGGTGGTGGTGGTGGTGTATCTGTTCCCATAGTAATAGTCTAGGACCTGGTGGTGGATCTGTTCCCATAGTAATAGTCTAGGACCTGGTGGTGGTGGTGTCTCTGTTCCCATAGTAATAGTCTAGGACCTGGTGGGTGGTGTATCTGTTCCCATAGTAATAGTCTAGGACCTGGTGGTGGTGGTGGATCTGTTCCCATAGTAATAGTCTAGGACCTGGTGGTGGTGGTGTATCTGTTCCCATAGTAATAGTCTAGGACCTGGTGGTGGTTCCCATCTGTTCCCATAGTAATAGTCTAGGACCTGGTGGTGGTGGTGGATCTGTTCCCATAGTAATAGTCTAGGACCTGGTGGTGGTGGTGTATCTGTTCCCATAGTAATAGTCTAGGACCTGGTGATGGTGGTGTATCTGTCCCCATAGTAATAGTCTAGGACCTGGTGGTGGTGGTGGATCTGTTCCCATAGTAATAGTCTAGGACCTGGTGGTGGTGGTGTATCTGTTCCCATAGTAATAGTCTAGGACCTGGTGATGGTGGTGGATCTGTTCCCATAGTAATAGTCTAGGACCTGGTGGTGGTGGTGTCTCTGTTCCCATAGTAATAGTCTAGGACCTGGTGGTGGTGGTGGTGGTGGTGTATCTGTTCCCATAGTAATAGTCTAGGACCTGGTGGTGGATCTGTTCCCATAGTAATAGTCTAGGACCTGGTGGTGGTGGTGTCTCTGTTCCCATAGTAATAGTCTAGGACCTGGTGGTGGTGGTGGATCTGTTCCCATAGTAATAGTCTAGGACCTGGTGGTGGTGGTGTATCTGTTCCCATAGTAATAGTCTAGGACCTGGTGGTGGTGGTGGATCTGTTCCCATAGTAATAGTCTAGGACCTGGTGGTGGTGGTGGATCTGTTCCCATAGTAATAGTCTAGGACCTGGTGGTGGTGGTGGTGGTGGTGTATCTGTTCCCATAGTAATAGTCTAGGACCTGGTGGTGGATCTGTTCCCATAGTAATAGTCTAGGACCTGGTGGTGGTGGTGTCTCTGTTCCCATAGTAATAGTCTAGGACCTGGTGATGGTGGTGTATCTGTTCCCATAGTAATAGTCTAGGACCTGGTGGTGGTGGTGGATCTGTTCCCATAGTAATAGTCTAGGACCTGGTGGTGGTGGTGTATCTGTTCCCATAGTAATAGTCTAGGACCTGGTGGTGGTGGTGGATCTGTTCCCATAGTAATAGTCTAGGACCTGGTGGTGGTGGTGGATCTGTTCCCATAGTAATAGTCTAGGACCTGGTGGTGGTGTATCTGTTCCCATAGTAATAGTCTAGGACCTGGTGGACCTGGTGGTGGTGGTGTATCTGTTCCCATAGTAATAGTCTAGGACCTGGTGGTGGTGGTGTCTCTGTTCCCATAGTAATAGTCTAGGACCTGGTGGTGGTGGTGGTGGTGTATCTGTTCCCTAGGACCTGGTGGTGGTGTCTCTGTTCCCAGTAATAGTCTAGGACCTGGTGGTGGTGGTGTATCTGTTCCCATAGTAATAGTCTAGGACCTGGTGGTGGTGGTGTCTCTGTTCCCATAGTAATAGTCTAGGACCTGGTGGTGGTGTCTCTGTTCCCATAGTAATAGTCTAGGACCTGGTGGTGGTGTCTCTGTTCCCATAGTAATAGTCTAGGACCTGGTGGTGGTGGTGTCTCTGTTCCCATAGTAATAGTCTAGGACCTGGTGGTGTATCTGTTCCCATAGTAATAGTCTAGGACCTGGTGGTGGTGGTGGATCTGTTCCCATAGTAATAGTCTAGGACCTGGTGGTGGTGGTGTATCTGTTCCCATAGTAATAGTCTAGGACCTGGTGATGGTGGTGGATCTGTTCCCATAGTAATAGTCTAGGACCTGGTGGTGGTGGTGTCTCTGTTCCCATAGTAATAGTCTAGGACCTGGTGGTGGTGGTGGTGGTGGTGTATCTGTTCCCATAGTAATAGTCTAGGACCTGGTGGTGGATCTGTTCCCATAGTAATAGTCTAGGACCTGGTGGTGGTGTCTCTGTTCCCATAGTAATAGTCTAGGACCTGGTGGTGGTGGTGTGGTGGTGTGGTCTGTTCCCATAGTAATAGTCTAGGACCTGGTGGTGGATCTGTTCCCATAGTAATAGTCTAGGACCTGGTGGTGGATCTGTTCCCATAGTAATAGTCTAGGACCTGGTGGTGGATCTGTTCCCATAGTAATAGTCTAGGACCTGGTGGTGGATCTGTTCCCATAGTAATAGTCTAGGACCTGGTGGTGGTGGTGTCTCTGTTCCCATAGTAATAGTCTAGGACCTGGTGGTTGGTGGTGTCTCTGTTCCCATAGTAATAGTCTAGGACCTGGTGGTGGATCTGTTCCCATAGTAATAGTCTAGGACCTGGTGGTGGTGGTGTCTCTGTTCCCATAGTAATAGTCTAGGACCTGGTGATGGTGGTGTCTCTGTTCCCATAGTAATAGTCTAGGACCTGGTGGTGGTGGTGTCTCTGTTCCCATAGTAATAGTTTAGGACCTGGTGGTGGATCTGTTCCCATAGTAATAGTCTAGGACCTGGTGGTGGATCTGTTCCCATAGTAATAGTCTAGGACCTGGTGGTGTCTCTGTTCCCATAGTAATAGTCTAGGACCTGGTGGTGGTGGTGTCTGTTCCCATAGTAATAGTCTAGGACCTGGTGGTGGTGGTGGATCTGTTCCCATAGTAATAGTCTAGGACCTGGTGGTGGTGGTGTATCTGTTCCCATAGTAATAGTCTAGGACCTGGTGGTGGTGGTGGATCTGTTCCCATAGTAATAGTCTAGGACCTGGTGGTGGTGGTGGATCTGTTCCCATAGTAATAGTCTAGGACCTGGTGGTGGTGGTGGTGGTGGTGTATCTGTTCCCATAGTAATAGTCTAGGACCTGGTGGTGGATCTGTTCCCATAGTAATAGTCTAGGACCTGGTGGTGCTGTCTCTGTTCCCATAGTAATAGTCTAGGACCTGGTGATGGTGGTGTATCTGTTCCCATAGTAATAGTCTAGGACCTGGTGGTGGTGGTGTATCTGTTCCCATAGTAATAGTCTAGGACCTGGTGATGGTGGTGTATCTGTTCCCATAGTAATAGTCTAGGACCTGGTGATGGTGGTGTATCTGTTCCCATAGTAATAGTCTAGGACCTGGTGATGGTGGTGTATCTGTTCCCATAGTAATAGTCTAGGACCTGGTGGTGGTGTATCTGTTCCCATAGTAATAGTCTAGGACCTGGTGATGGTGGTGTATCTGTTCCCATAGTAATAGTCTAGGACCTGGTGGTGGTGGTGTCTCTGTTCCCATAGTAATAGTCTAGGACCTGGTGGTGGTGGTGGTGGTGTATCTGTTCCCATAGTAATAGTCTAGGACCTGGTGGTGGTGTCTGTTCCCATAGTAATAGTCTAGGACCTGGTGGTGGTGGTGTCTCTGTTCCCATAGTAATAGTCTAGGACCTGGTGGTGGTGGTGTCTCTGTTCCCATAGTAATAGTCTAGGACCTGGTGGTGGTGTCTGTTCCCATAGTAATAGTCTAGGACCTGGTGGTGGTGGTGTCTCTGTTCCCATAGTAATAGTCTAGGACCTGGTGGTGGATCTGTTCCCATAGTAATAGTCTAGGACCTGGTGGTGGATCTGTTCCCATAGTAATAGTCTAGGACCTGGTGGTGGATCTGTTCCCATAGTAATAGTCTAGGACCTGGTGGTGGTGGTGTCTCTGTTCCCATAGTAATAGTCTAGGACCTGGTGGTGGTGGTGTCTCTGTTCCCATAGTAATAGTCTAGGACCTGGTGGTGGATCTGTTCCCATAGTAATAGTCTAGGACCTGGTGGTGGTGGTGTCTCTGTTCCCATAGTAATAGTCTAGGACCTGGTGATGGTGGTGTCTCTGTTCCCATAGTAATAGTCTAGGACCTGGTGGTGGTGGTGTCTCTGTTCCCATAGTAATAGTTTAGGACCTGGTGGTGGATCTGTTCCCATAGTAATAGTCTAGGACCTGGTGGTGGACCCCATAGGTCTAGGTGGTGGTGTCTCTGTTCCCATAGTAATAGTCTAGGACCTGGTGGTGTCTCTGTTCCCATAGTAATAGTCTAGGACCTGGTGGTGGTGTCTCTGTTCTGTTCCCATAGTAATAGTCTAGGACCTGGTGGTGGTGGTGTCTCTGTTCCCATAGTAATAGTCTAGGACCTGGTGGTGGTCTCTGTTCCCATAGTAATAGTCTAGGACCTGGTGGTGGTGTCTCTGTTCCCATAGTAATAGTCTAGGACCTGGTGGTGTCTCTGTTCCCATAGTAATAGTCTAGGACCTGGTGGTGTCTCTGTTCCCATAGTAATAGTCTAGGACCTGGTGGTGTCTCTGTTCCCATAGTAATAGTCTAGGACCTGGTGGTGTATCTGTTCCCATAGTAATAGTCTAGGACCTGGTGGTGTATCTGTTCCCATAGTAATAGTCTAGGACCTGGTGGTGTATCTGTTCCCATAGTAATAGTCTAGGACCTGGTGGTGGTGGTGTCTCTGTTCCCATAGTAATAGTCTAGGACCTGGTGGTGGATCTGTTCCCATAGTAATAGTCTAGGACCTGGTGGTGGTGGTGTCTCTGTTCCCATAGTAATAGTCTAGGACCTGGTGGTGGATCTGTTCCCATAGTAATAGTCTAGGACCTGGTGGTGTCTCTGTTCCCATAGTAATAGTCTAGGACCTGGTGGTGGTGTCTCTGTTCCCATCTGTTCCCATAGTAATAGTCTAGGACCTGGTGGTGGTGTATCTGTTCCCATAGTAATAGTCTAGGACCTGGTGGTGTATCTGTTCCCATAGTAATAGTCTAGGACCTGGTGGTGGATCTCTGTTCCCATAGTAATAGTCTAGGACCTGGTGGTGGTGGTGTCTCTGTTCCCATAGTAATAGTCTAGGACCTGGTGGTGGTTGTGGTGTCTCTGTTCCCATAGTAATAGTCTAGGACCTGGTGGTGTCTCTGTTCCCATAGTAATAGTCTAGGACCTGGTGGTGGTGGTGTCTCTGTTCCCATAGTAATAGTCTAGGACCTGGTGGTGGATCTGTTCCCATAGTAATAGTCTAGGACCTGGTGGTGTATCTGTTCCCATAGTAATAGTCTAGGACCTGGTGGTGTATCTGTTCCCATAGTAATAGTCTAGGACCTGGTGGTGTATCTGTTCCCATAGTAATAGTCTAGGACCTGGTGGTGTATCTGTTCCCATAGTAATAGTCCTAGACCTGTGCTGCTCTATCTGTGAATTATTTTTTAATTTGAACTTTTATTTTATCAGGGAGTCATACTGAGACCAAGATCTATTTTACAGATGAGCCCTGAATTACAGAAATAACAGATGATACACACTTTAACATAAATAAATAAATAAATATAACATGCAAGCAGAAAGAAATACACTGTCACTGTCACACCCTTAGAGCTTGTTATGTCTCTATTTTGGTTTGGCCAGGATGTGATTTGGGTGGGCATTCTATGTTCCTTTTTCTATGTTTTTGTATTTCTTTGTTTTGGCCGGGTATGGTTCTCAATCAGGGACAGCTGTCTGTCGTTGTCTCTGATTGGGAAACATACTTAGGTAGCTTTTTCCCCACAGGGTTTTTGTGGGTAGTTGATTTCTGTTTAGTGTTTTGCACCTTTCAGGACTGTTTCAGTTATTCCTTTTGTTATTTTATTATTAGTGTTCAGTTATAATAAAGAAAGCATGAACACTTACCATGCTGCGCTTTGGTCCGATGATTCCTCCTCTTCAGATGACGAATACCGTTACAGTCACAAAAAACAAACACATTCACCAGTAACACGATCCTCCATCAGCTTTCTGAATTTACCTCGAGACACCAGAACATCAAATCAAATCACATTTTATTTGTCACATACACATGGTTAGCAGATGTTAATGCGAGTGTAGCGAAATGCTTGTGCTTCTAGTTCAGTAATAACCAACAAGTAATCTAGCTAACAATTCCAAAACTACTACCTTATAGACACAAGTGTAAGGGGATAAAGAATATGTACATAAGGATATATGAATGAGTGATGGTACAGAGCAGCATAGGCAAGATGCAGTAGATGATATCGAGTACAGTATATACATATGAGATGAGTATGTAAACAAAGTGGCATAGTTTAAAGTGGCTAGTGATACATGTATTACATAAAGATGCAGTAGATGATATAGAGTACAGTATATACGTATGCATATGAGATGAATAATGTAGGGTAAGTAACATTATATAAGGTAGCATTGTTTAAAGTGGCTAGTGATATATTTTACATCATTTCCCATCAATTCCCATTATTAAAGTGGCTGGAGTAGAGTCAGTGTCATTGACAGTGTGTTGGCAGTAGCCACTCAATGTTAGTGGTGGCTGTTTAACAGTCTGATGGCCTTGAGATTGAAAAACAGCTTCTGTCTCTCGGTCCCAGCTTTGATGCACCTGTACTGACCTCACCTTCTGGATGATAGCGGGATGAACAGGCAGTGGCTCGGGTGGTTGTCGTCCTTGATGATCTTTATGGCCTTCCTGTGACATCGGGTGGTGTAGGTGTCCTGGAGGGCAGGTAGTTTGCCCCCGGTGATGCGTTGTGCAGACCTCACTACCCTCTGGAGAGCCTTACGGTTGTGGGCGGAGCAGTTGCCGTACCAGGCGGTGATACAGCCCGACAGGATGCTCTCGATTGTGCATCTGTAGAAGTTTGTGAGTGCTTTTGGTGACAAGCCGAATTTCTTCAGCCTCCTGAGGTTAAAGAGGCGCTGTTGCACGATGCTGTCTGTGTGGGTGGACCAATTCAGTTTGTCTGTGATGTGTACGCCGAGGAACTTAAAACTTACTACCCTCTCCACTACTGTTCCATCGATGTGGATAGGGGGGTGTTCCCTCTGCTGTTTCCTGAAGTCCACAATCATCTCCTTAGTTTTGTTGACGTTGAGTGTGAGGTTATTTTCCTGACACCACACTCCGAGGGCCCTCACCTCCTCCCTGTAGGCCGTCTCGTCGTTGTTGGTAATCAAGCCAACCACTGTTGTGTCGTCCGCAAACTTGATGATTGAGTTGGAGGCGTGCGTGGCCACGCAGTCGTGGGTGAACAGGGAGTACAGGAGAGGGCTCAGAATGCACCCTTGTGGGGCCCCAGTGTTGAGGATCAGCGGGGTGGAGATGTTGTTGCCTACCCTCACCACCTGGGGGCGGCCTGTCAGGAAGTCCAGTACCCACTACTCACATTCATCAGTAGTAAGATCCTCCATTGTTTTATTTTAGTTTTTTATTTCACCTTTATTTAACCAGGTGGGCCAGTTGAGAACAAGTTCTCATTTACAACTGCAACCTGGCCAAGATAAAGCAAAGCAGTGCGACACAAACAACACAGAATTCTCTACTATTATTCTGACATTTCACATTCTTAAAATAAAGTGGTGATCCTAACTGACCTAAGACAGGGAATTTTTACTAGGATTAAATGTCAGAAATTGTGAAAAACGGAATTTAAATGTATTTGTCTAAGTTGTATGTAAACTTCCGACTTCAACTGTATGTATTTGTAGTTGTCCACATATTCTAAGTCAGAACCGTCTGGAGTAGTGATGCTAGTCGGGCGGGCGGGTGCGGACAGCGGTCGGTTTAAGAGCATGCATTTAGTTTTGCTAGCATTTAAGAGCAGTTGGAGGTCACGGAAGGAGTGTTGTATGGCATTGAATCTCGTTTGGAGGTTTGTTAACACAGCGTCCATAGATGGGCCAGGAGTATACAGAATGGTGTAGTCTAGGTTGAGGTGGATCAGAGAATCACCAGCAGCAAGAGCGACATCATTGATATCTACAGATAAAAGAGTTGGCCTGAGAATTGAACCCTGGGGCACCCCCATAGGGACTACCAGAGGTCCAGACAACAGGCCCTCTGATTTGACACACTGAATTCTATCTGAGAAGTAGTTGGTGTACCAGGCGAGGCAGTCATTTGAGAAAGCAAGGTTATTGAGTCTGCCGATAAGAATGCGGTGATTGACAGAGTCGAAAGCCTTGGCCAGGTCGATTTTGACGGCTGCATAGTACTGTCTTTTTCTGATAGCGGTCATGATATTGTTAAGGACCTTGAGCTTGGCTGAGGTGCACCCATGAACAGCTCGGAAACCAGATTGCATAGCGGAGAAGGTTCGGTGGAATTTTGTTAACTTGGCTTTCGAAGACTTTAGAAAGGCAGGGCAGGATAGATATGAGTCTGTAGCAGTTTGGGTCTAGAGTGTCTCCCCCTTTGAAGAGGGGGATGACCGCGGCAGCTTTCCAATCTTTGACGATACGAAGAGGTTTCGGCAGATAATTTTAGAAAGAGAGGGTCCAGATTGTCTATCCCAGCTGATTTGTTGGGTTCAGATTTGCAGCTCTTTCAGATCATCAGCTATCTGGATTTGGGTGAAAGATAAGTAGGCTTGGGCAAGTTGCTGCAGGGGGTGCAGAGCTGTTGGCCGGTTTAGGGGTAGCCAGGAGGAAAGCATGGCCAGCTGTAGAAAAATGCTTATTGAAATTCTCGATTATTGTAGATTTATTGGTGGTGACAGTGCTTCCTAGCCTCAGTGCAGTGGGCAGCTGGGAGGAGATGCTCTTATTCTCCATGGACTTTAAAGTGTCCCAAAACTTTGGGGAATTTGTGCTACAGGATGCAAATTTCTTTATGAAAAAGCTAGCCTTTTTGTAGTTGGGGATGGAAATTTCAGAATTTTTGGTGGCCTTCCTAAGCCAGGATTCAGATGCGGCTAGGACATCATGGTTGGCGGAGTGTGTTAAAGCAGTGAATAAAACAAACTTAGGGAGGAGGCTTCTGATGTTAACATGCATGAAACCAAGGCTTTTACGGTTACAGAAATCAACAAATGAGCGTGCCTGGGGGATAGATGTGGTAGTGGGGGCTCTAGGGCCTTGGTTAACCTCTACTTCACCACTTTACTTCACCACTTTCATCTCTTTGAGTGATGATGAAAGAGATTGCATCTCTGGAGGCACCAGTTAAGCCAGGTGAGGTCTCCGCATGTGTGGGGGGTGGGACAAAAGCTAAGCCATGTTGAGCACTGGGGGCTCTACAGTGAAATAAAACAATAAGTACTAACCGAGACAGCAGTAGACAAGGCATTTTGACATTAGAGAGAGGCATAAAGCAATCACGGGGTTTGATCAGGAGAGCTAAGACAACAACGGATAAATGGCGATGAATGGGCAGAGAGGGTCAGTTAGGTACGCACAGGACCTGAGTTGGAGGCTGGGGCCGACATATAAGCACAGGACCTGAGTTGGAGGCTGGGGTGACAGATAAACAAAAAGAGGTGCTGCGTTAGTGAACAGTCCAGCAGGCATCAGCTGTGTAGCCGAGTGATCATAGGGTCCAATGAGCAGCAATAGGTGATTCAGGGAGCTGTTCGGTAGTCGCTACTATGCTACTACTACAGTATTCAGAAAGCTAGTGGGCCGGGGCTAGCGGATGGGTCTTTGGCGACATCGCAACAGAAAAGCCTGTTGAAACCACATCCAACATGGATCGACGGGACACCGTGTCGTCAATAAAGGGTCCAGGCCAATTGGCAAAAGAGGTATTGTAGCCCAAGAAGTTAGCTGGTATATGGGCCTAGCTCGAGGCTAGCTCGTGCTTGCTTCAGGACAGAGGCGTTAGCTAACAGTAGCCACTCGATTGCAGCTAGCTGCGATGATTCAGTGTAATGGTCCAGAGCTTGCAGCAGGAATCCGGAGATGTGGTAGAGAAAAGCAGTCCGATTTGCTCTGGCTAACTGGCTACAAGCTACTAGCTAGTTAACTGGCTAGCTCCTGATGGAGGTTCCAGTTATAAGGAATGAAAATAGCAGATCTGTACCACATTGGGTGAGACAGGTTGCAGGAAAGTATATTTAGTTCATAGATAGAAAGTGAGATTAAAATATATATTTTAAAAAAACTATTTACACGGGATAAGACAAAGACAATGTCCGATTCCATCTTGGACAAATCAGCTTTCTGCCACTGTTCTTGAACCCCTATTCATTCTTGCTCGGAGGCTGATTTAACAATTTGATGTACATCATTAATATTAATTTCAGGCAAGTCCTGAAGACACCTAGTAAAAAACTGTGACTTAGTGGTAGTAACGTTACATTGTCGATAACAACTAGACTGACCGGAAATTGCCAAACCGATAGGAAGTGTGTTTAGAACGGTCGATCATGGAATGTGCATAAGGGCTATTGAGGAAAACGTCAGGTTTCAGGTATGACCCAGTGTCGAAGAAACAAACATTTATTTCTAAAACAGGGGCAGGCAAACCACAGGTCAAATGCAGGCAGGGGTCAGTAATCCAGAGAGGTTGTGTAAGGGTCCAGAACAGCAGGCAGTCTCAGGGTCAGGGCAGGCAGGGGTCAGTAATCCATAGAGGTGGGGTAAGGTCCAGAACAGCAGGCAGTCTCAGGGTCAGGGCAGGAAGGGGTCAGTAATCCATAGAGGTGGTAATCCATAGAGGTGGGGTAAGGTCCAGCCCCGCCCTCCGGACCATTTCTCTGTCTACTCTTCATGCAAATCACAGGGATTTGGGCCAGTTCCCGAGAAAGCAGAATATCATTCACTTCGGGCTCGTCAGCCTCATTAAATTGTGGATTCAGTATTGTGAAAATAACATGTCAAACTTAGATATTTCAATGGTTGTATGCATTATGTTGCCAAGATATAGTTTTACATCCAGAACACTTCTTCCAGAACAATGACAGAATGAGTGTTCAATAGATTCAGTTTCTAGTTCACAAAAACTGCATTCACTGGTAACATCAGGTATATATTTAGAAATCAAGCTACGACACGGATAGAATCTATGGAGCATCTTAAAGGAGATCTCCTTTACGTTATTGATGATCACCATACATTTGTTCTGAGTGAGCCAAGCACAGCACCAGTCTACATCAAACAATGAAGCTCAACAAAATATTGCAGAGGGAATAGACTTCCTGTAGAAAATATCCCATAATAAACAATTGTTGAATTTCTTATCTAGTAAATCTTTTCCATTCACCTGGATATCGCTTACTCTTACTGGTATAATGTCAGAAATTGGCTAGCTACCTTTTTTCCCCTGTTCGTTAGCTAGCTAGCTTTCAGCTGACAGGTGTTCGCTAGCTACAGAGGTTAGCTACTGGACTTTGTACAAGCTAGTTAACGTTAGCTAGGTAATGTTAGCTACTTAGCTACCTCGCTAATCAAAATATCTGTTTGCATTTATTGATTAGCTACAGTTACAGTTTAAAACAGTGGTGTAAAGTACTTAAGTACTTTTACTTTTGATACTTAAGTATATTGTATCAATTATATTTACATTTGATGCATAAGTATATGTAAAACCAAATACTTTTAGACTTCTCCTCAAGTAGTATTTTACTGGGTGACTTTTACCTGAGTCATTTTCTATTAAGGTATATTTACTTTTACTCAAGTATGAGAATTGGGTACTTTTTCCACCACTGGTTTTAAAGCACATTCTCTTGCAATTATATACCTTTTTCCATTTCTATTGTGTATTCATGTGCTATTTGAGAGACTCGAAAACTACCACAATATCTATGGAATAAAAAACGTGAGCTGACTTGGGATAGTTGATCTGGACATTATCCCCGCGCCCCTCCAGCTGACCCTGCGTGACAACCACGGGGCGCACCCCACAGTTTGGGAACCAGTTGGTTACAGTGACTCTGGTCTATTCAGTAGATCAGGGTTTCACAAACTCGGTCCTGCCCCCATCTCCCGGTGCACGTTTTTTTTTTTTGGGGGTAGCATTACACAGATCAAGTGTAGTGATCAAGCTTTGGTTATTTTGGGGTGGGGGCAGGAACCGAGTTTGAGAAACCCTGCGGTTGGGCTCGGTACCGTCGGGAGGGTGTACGTCTTTAGTAGACGACAGTGTGTCTGGGTAATGAATACAGAGGTCCATTACGTCATTCAGACAGGTGCTTTTTTACTCAGTGTTTTCAGACTATACAGCAGCTGTCCATTTAGCACTTGCAGCATAGCTTTTATAGTTGATGCACGTAGATAACTTATATTACGCTAACATTTAATTAAATAAGCCACTATTCAGTCTCTTGAATAGAATAACATTTGCGCATTGCAATTGGAGCCTGCTGTATATGGGCGGGACTTCCTTGTAGCCAACGCTGTTTATTTGTGCGTGTTGCAGAAATAGCAGAGAGATCTTGCACAGAGCAGATAAGAAGGTACGTTTGACTTTAGTTCGTCTTTTTAGTCTTTATAAATATCCGCACTCTAAAACGACGTTTAGTCATTTTGAATCTTCATCTCGACCATTATACATTATTATGAACGTCTCCCTTTGACCGTGTTATGGGTGACTGTTGGGCAGCAGTCACTTCGGGGATAGTAGCTAACAGCTGATTATGAATACCATAGTAATACCATTTTGCAGTAGGTAACTACCGAGCTACTGCTAGCGGTATATTGGTTACATTCCCGACTGTTGCATTTATTGGGAGGTCGGTCGAGGTGACCGCTGTCATTTAGATGCAGTTTGTGCCCAGTAACCCTCCGGATAACTCATAGGTAGCTACATCATAACAGTCCTACTGTCTGTTGTTTTACTCCTTGAAATCTGATGTCTGCGGTGCAGCTGTGAGTGGGTTTGCTTTAGCACTCGTTTCATATGGATTGTCATTGTTTGTACATTTTTAATAAGAGTGCAGTAATAAACATGTTGTGCAACATCATTCTACTGTATACTGTAGCAGTAACACAGGACTAGTAGCCGTCTCTTCTCCAAGCAGATAGGCCAGGCTACTGTAGCAAGTCACCAACGTGTTTGTAAACAAGCCAAGGAGGATACATAGCGAAGTGCACGTAGACACACTACTGGACACTCAACACTGTCTATGTTAACCACAACACTGTATTCAACACGGTCTATATTAACCACAACACTGTATTCAACACTGTCTATATTAACCACAACACTGTATTCAACACTGTCTATATTAACCACAACACTGTATTCAACACTGTCTATATTAACCACAACACTGTCTATATTAACCACAACACTGTATTCAACACTGTCTATATTAACCACAACACTGTATTCAACACTGTCTATATTAACCACAACACTGTCTATATTAACCACAGCACTGTATTCAACACTGTCTATATTAACCACAACACTGTATTCAACACTGTCTATATTAACCACAACACTGTCTATATTAACCACAACACTGTATTCAACACTGTCTATATTAACCACAGCACTGTATTCAACACTGTCTATGTTAACCACAACACTGTATTCAACACTGTCTATATTCACCACAGCACTGTCTATATTAACCACAACACTGTCTATATTAACCACAACACTGTCTATATTAACCACAACACTGTATTCAACACTGTCTATATTAACCACAACACTGTATTCAACACTGTCTATATTAACCACAACACTGTCTATATTAACCACAACACTGTCTATATTAACCACAGCACTGTATTCAACACTGTCTATATTAACCACAACACTGTATTCAACACTGTCTATATTAACCACAGCACTGTCTATATTAACCACAACACTGTCTATATTCACCACAACACTGTCTATATTAACCACAACACTGTATTCAACACTGTCTATATTAACCACAACACTGTCTATATTAACCACAGCACTGTATTCAACACTGTCTATATTCACCACAACACTGTCTATATTCACCACAACACTGTCTATATTCACCACAACACTGTCTATATTAACCACAACACTGTCTATATTCACCACAACACTGTCTATATTCACCACAACACCGTACTCAACACTGTCTATATTAACCACAACACTGTATTCAACACTGTCTATATTAACCACAGCACTGTCTATATTAACCACAACACTGTCTATATTAACCACAACACGGTCTATATTAACCACAGCACTGTCTATATTCACCACAACACTGTCTATATTAACCACAGCACTGTCTATATTAACCACAACACTGTCTATATTAACCACAACACTGTCTATATTAACCACAACACTGTATTCAACACTGTCTATATTAACCACAACACTGTATTCAACACTGTCTATATTAACCACAGCACTGTCTATATTAACCACAACACTGTCTATATTAACCACAACACTGTCTATATTAACCACAACACGGTCTATATTAACCACAACACTGTATTCAACACTGTCTATATTAACCACAACACTGTATTCAACACTGTCTATATTAACCACAACACTGTATTCAACACTGTCTATATTAACCACAACACTGTCTATATTAACCACAGCACTGTCTATATTAACCACAACACTGTCTATATTAACCACAACACTGTCTATATTAACCACAACACTGTCTATATTAACCACAACACTGTCTATATTAACCACAACACTGTCTATATTAACCACAACACTGTATTCAACACTGTCTATATTCACCACAACACTGTCTATATTAACCACAACACGGTCTATATTCACCACAACACTGTATTCAGCACTGTCTATATTCACCACAGCACTGTCTATATTAACCACAACACTGTCTATATTCACCACAGCACTGTATTCAACACTGTCTATATTAACCAAAACACTGTCTATATTAACCACAACACGGTCTATATTAACCACAACACAGTATTCAACACTGTCTATATTCACCACAACACTGTCTATATTAACCACAACACTGTCTATATTCACCACAACACCGTACTCAACACGGTCTATATTAACCACAACACTATATTTCACACTGTCTATATTAACCACAACACTGTCTATATTAACCACAACACTGTATTCAACACTGTCTATATTAACCACAACACTGTATTCAACACTGTCTATATTAACCACAACACTGTATTCAACACTGTCTATATTAACCACAACACTGTCTATATTAACCACAACACTGTATTCAACACTGTCTATATTAACCACAACACTGTATTCAACACTGTCTATATTAACCACAACACTGTCTATATTAACCACAACACTGTCTATATTCACCACAACACTGTCTATATTAACCACAACACTGTCTATATTAACCACAACACTGTATTCAACACTGTCTATATTAACCACAACACTGTATTCAACACGGTCTATATTAACCACAACACTGTCTATATTAACCACAGCACTGTATTCAACACTGCCTATATTAACCACAGCACTGTATTCAACACTGCCTATATTCACCACAACACTGTCTATATTCACCACAACACTGTATTCAACACGGTCTATATTAACCACAACACTGTATGCAACACTGTCTATATTCACCACAACACTGTATGCAACACTGTCTATATTAACCACAACACTGTCTATATTAACCACAGCACTGTACTCAACACTGTCTATATTCACCACAACACTGTCTATATTAACCACAACACTGTACTCAACACTGTCTATATTAACCACAACACTGTATTCAACACTGTCTATATTCACCACTACACGGTCTATATTAACCACAACACTGTCTATATTAACCACAACACTGTCTATATTAACCACAACACGGTCTATATTAACCACAACACTGTCTATATTAACCACAACACTGTATTCAACACTGTCTATATTCACCACAACACTATATTTCACACTGCCTATATTCACAATAACACTGTACTGCAGTTTGTATTACAGGGTTGTATGATGTTGTGGAGCGTAATGCTGGGTTGCAGCTCACAAAGAGGAGGAAGCTGCTATCTGGGATGGCTTCTGACCTTAACCCTGACCCTGCCTCTGGCCTCCCTACAGATGGACCACCATGGACACCAAGGTAGGGTCAGGGAGCATGGAGTAGGGTCAGGGGTAGGGGGCAGGGAGCATGGGTGAGGGTCAAGGACCAGGAAGCATGGGGCAGGGTGCATGAAGTAGGGTCAAGGACCAGGGAGCATGGGACAAATGCAAGAGATATACATTGCCTACCCCTTTACTAGCAGTGTTGGTCCCTCTTGTTGCAGGCTTTATGTTGCCTGTTGTCATTCTAACATTACCCTCTCCTCTCTCTATACCCCAGGACACCCCCTCCATCCTCACCACCAGGCCACCAGAGGGGCTCGCCCCAAGCTACTGCTGCTGTCCTTCGATGGGTTCCGCTGGGACTACGTGGACCGTGTCCCCACCCCTAACTTCCATGCCCTGATGGAGGAAGGGTCAATAGTTGAGCAGGTTGAGAACACCTACATCACTAAAACCTTCCCTGACCACTACACCCTGGTCACCGGGCTGCATGCCGAGACGCATGGCATCGTGGGTAACGAGATGTACGACCCAGACCTTAACGCCTCCTTCTCCATGGAGACGCATAGCGCCTACGAGCCACGCTGGTGGGCTGGGGCAGAGCCTCTGTGGGTGACCAATCAGAAGCAGGGTGGGCGGAGCGGCGGGGTGATGTGGCCGGGGTCGGACGTGGAGATCGGGGGGGCGTACCCGTCACGCTACCTTCCGTACAACGCATCGCTGAGCTTCGAGAGGCGCGTGGAGACGATGGTAGCCTGGCTGATGGGGGAGAGGCCAGGGGAGGGGGTTCGGTCTGTGCAGGGGGGTGTGGACTTTGGCGTGTTATACTGGGAGGAGCCTGATGAGAGCGGTCACAATCTGGGCCCAGAGAACCCTCTAATGGACGCGGTCATTGCTGATATTGACGACAAGCTGGGCTTCCTCCGCAATGAGCTGCGCAAGATGGGTCTGTACCTGCTGCCTATGTACATTATACATTATGATCTAGATAAGGGGTTGCTAATGTTCCCCCCTGCAATGTCTATTTGTATAGGCACAAGCACTGTGACAACTGTTCACCCCCTTCCAGCATTAAACTGTTCACCCCCTTCCAGCATTAAACTGTTCACCCCCTTCCAGCATTAAACTGTTCACCCCCTTCCAGCATTAAACTGTTCACCCCCCTTCCAGCATTAAACTGTTCATCCCCCTTCCAGCATTAAACTGTTCACCCCCTTCCAGCATTAAACTGTTCACCCCCTTCCAGCATTAAACTGTTCACCCCCTTCCAGCATTAAACTGTTCACCCCCCCTTCCAGCATTAAACTGTTCACCCCCTTCCAGCATTAAACTGTTCACCCCCTTCCAGCATTAAACTGTTCATCCCCCTTCCAGCATTAAACTGTTCACCCCCCCCTTCCAGCATTAAACTGTTCACCCCCTTCCAGCATTAAACTGTTCACCCCCTTCCAGCATTAAACTGTTCACCCCCTTCCAGCATTAAACTGTTCACCCCCTTCCAGCATTAAACTGTTCACCCCCCATTCCAGCATTAAACTGTTCACCCCCTTCCAGCATTAAACTGTTCACCCCCTTCCAGCATTAAACTGTTCACCCCCTTCCAGCATTAAACTGTTCACCCCCTTCCAGCATTAAACTGTTCACCCCCCCCTTCCAGCATTAAACTGTTCACCCCCTTCCAGCATTAAACTGTTCACCCCCTTCCAGCATTAAACTGTTCACCCCCTTCCAGCATTAAACTGTTCTTCCCCCTTCCAGCATTAAACTGTTCACCCCCTTCCAGCATTAAACTGTTCACCCCCTTCCAGTATTAAACTGTTCACCCCCTTCCAGCATTAAACTGTTCACCCCCCTTCCAGCATTAAACTGTTCACCCCCTTCCAGCATTAAACTGTTCACCCCCTTCCAGCATTAAACTGTTCACCCCCCTTCCAGCATTAAACTGTTCACCCCCCTTCCAGCATTAAACTGTTCACCCCCTTCCAGCATTAAACTGTTCACCCCCTTCCAGCATTAAACTGTTCACCCCCCTTCCAGCATTAAACTGTTCACCCCCCTTCCAGCATTAAACTGTTCACCCCCCTTCCAGCATTAAACTGTTCACCCCCCCCTTCCAGCATTAAACTGTTCACCCCCTTCCAGCATTAAACTGTTCACCCCCTTCCAGCATTAAACTGTTCACCCCCTTCCAGCATTAAACTGTTCACCCCCTTCCAGCATTAAACTGTTCACCCCCTTCCAGCATTAAACTGTTCATCCCCCTTCCAGTATTAAACTGTTCATCCCCCCTTCCAGCATTAAACTGTTCACCCCCTTCCAGCATTAAACTGTTCACCCCCCTTCCAGCATTAAACTGTTCACCCCCTTCCAGCATTAAACTGTTCACCCCCCTTCCAGTATTAAACTGTTCACCCCCTTCCAGCATTAAACTGTTCACCCCCTTCCAGCATTAAACTGTTCACCCCCCTTCCAGCATTAAACTGTTCACCCCCTTCCAGCATTAAACTGTTCATCCCCCTTCCAGTATTAAACTGTTCACCCCCCTTCCAGTATTAAACTGTTCACCCCCCTTCCAGCATTAAACTGTTCACCCCCCTTCCAGCATTAAACTGTTCACCCCCTTCCAGCATTAAACTGTTCACCCCCTTCCAGCATTAAACTGTTCACCCCCTTCCAGCATTAAACTGTTCACCCCCCTTCCAGCATTAAACTGTTCACCCCCTTCCAGCATTAAACTGTTCACCCCCTCTTGTTGGCAGAGAGAACATGTTGCAGGTTTACATCTTATTTCCTGCTATTCTACACATTTTGTCATGGGGTTACAGAGAACAGTTTGTCATGGGGTTACAGAGAACAGTTTGTCATGGGGAACAGTTTGTCACAGAGAACATTTTGTCATGGAGTTACAGAGAACAGTTTGTCATGGGGGTACAGAGAACATTTTGTCATGGGGTACAGAGAACATTTTGTCATGGGGTACAGAGAACATTTTGTCATGGGGTACAGAGAACAGTTTGTCATGGGGTACAGAGAACATTTTGTCATGGGGTACAGAGAACATTTTGTCATGGGGTACAGAGAACAGTTTGTCATGGGGTACAGAGAACAGTTTGTCATGGGGGTACAGAGAACAGTTTGTCATGGGGGTACAGAGAACATTTTGTCATGGGGTACAGAGAACAGTTTGCAGTTTTAAAGCATATTTTCATGCAATTCTATGTATTTTGACATGTTTTATGTGTACTCGTGATATTTGAGACACTCGAACATTACTACAAAATCTATGGGCTAAAAAACATGAGCTGACTGGGATAGTTGATCTGGACATTTCGAACCAGCTATACATAACTCTCTAAGGTCTGCAATGACTGACACGACAAGAGGAGCTGATGATGCACGACCCAATTTAGAAAGATTACCTTGTGCTTTAATCAATTTAGCAAGAAACGCATGTAATTGATCAATTCACGAAATAAATATTTAATTATTGGTCAATTTAAATGTAATTAGTTGTGTTTTGACTGCATTCCTAGGTCTGTACGAAAGTGTGAACCTGATTGTGACCAGTGATCATGGCATGACCCAGCTCTCCAAAGACAAGGTGATTGAGCTGGACCAATACCTGGACAGAGACCTCTACACCTGGGTGGACAAGAGTCCTGTGGTGGGGATACTGCCTAGAGACGGTAAGATCCTGGGGATACTGCCTAGAGACGGTAAGATCCTGGGGATACTGCCTAGAGGAGGTAAGATCCTGGGGATACTGCCTAGAGGAGGTAAGATCCTGGGGATGCTGCCTAGAGGAGGTAAGATCCTGCGGATGCTACCTAGAGGAGGTAAGATCCTGGGGATACTGCCTAGAGGAGGTAAGATCCTGGGGATGCTGCCTAGAGGAGGTAAGATCCTGGGGATGCTGCCTAGAGGAGGTAAGATCCTGGGATGCTACCTAGAGGAGGTAAGATCCTGGGGATACTGCCTAGAGGAGGTAAGATCCTGGGGATACTGCCTAGAGGAGGTAAGATCCTGGGGATACTGCCTAGAGGAGGTAAGATCCTGGGGATGCTGCCTAGAGGAGGTAAGATCCTGGGGATGCTGCCTAGAGACGGTAAGATCCTGGGGATACTGCCTAGAGGGGGTATTACCTAGAGACTGTAAGATCCTGGTGATGCTACCTAGAGGAGGTACTACCTAGAGACTGTAAGATCCTGGTGATGCTACCTAGAGGAGGTAAGATCCTGGGGATGCTACCTAGAGGAGGTAAGATCATGGGGATGCTACCTAGAGATGGTAAGATCCTGGGGATGCTACCTAGAGGAGGTACTACCTAGAGACTGTAAGATCCTGGTGATGCTACCTAGAGGAGGTAAGATCCTGGGGATGCTACCTAGAGGAGGTAAATCCTGGGGATGCTGCCTAGAAACGGTAAGATCCTGGGGATGCTGCCTAGAGATGGTAAGATCCTGGGGATGCTGCCTAGAGAGGGGTAAGATCCTGGGGATGCTGCCTAGAGATGGTAAGATCCTGGGGATGCTGCCTAGAGAGGGGTAAGATCCTGGGGATGCTACCTAGAGACGTTAAGATCCTGGGAATGCTGCCTAGAGACTGTAAGATCCTGGGGATGCTGCCTAGAGGAGGTACTACCTAGAGGAGGTAAGATCCTGGGGATGCTACCTAGAGGAGGTAAGATCCTGGGGATGCTACCTAGAGGAGGTAAGATCCTGGGGACGCTTCCTAGAGACAGTAAGATCCTGGGGATGCTGCCTAGAGAAGGGACTGTCTACCTGTCCTGTAGGTAAGTTAGAGGAGGTGTATAGTAACTGTCTCACCTGTCCTGTAGGTACTTTAGATGAGGTGTATAGTAACTGTCTGTCTCACCTGTCCTGTTGGTAAGTTAGAGGAGGTGTATAGTAACTGTCTGTCTCACCTGTCCTGTAGGTAAGTTAGAGGAGGTGTATAGTAACTGTCTGTCTCACCTGTCCTGTAGGTAAGTTAGAGGAGGTGTATAGTAACTGTCTGTCTCACCTGTCCTGTAGGTAAGTTAGAGGAGGTGTACAGTGCCCTGGTTGAGGCCAATCCCAACATGGTGGTGTATAGGAGGGAGCAGATCCCCGAGCGTCTCCACTACCGTCACAACAACAGGATAATGCCCATAATTATCGAGGCCAAGGAGGGCTGGACCATCACCCAGAACAGAACCACAGGACCACACATGTGTAAGGAAATACTAGATCAACTAAATTCCAATTTTGAAATATGCAGTATTATTGTAACTCTCAGACTTTCACAAGTTCAGATCTTTAGGCTGTCCGTGAAACATTTAGAGTTACCAATATTAGGATTCAGTCCACAATGACAGCTAATTAACAGTAAACGTGTTCTAAATGTTTTAATCCTATTTAATGCTGTTCTCTCTCTGTGTTTCACAGTGGGTAACCACGGCTACGACAACACCCTACCCAGCATGCATCCTGTCTTGGTGGCGCGTGGCCCTGCCTTCCGTCAGGACTACGTGAAGAGTTCCATGCGTTCCGTTGACCTCTACCCCCTCATGTGTCACATCCTGTCTGTCCGGCCCCGCCCCAACAATGGTTCTCTAGCCCGGGTTATGGACCTCCTCTCCGAGCCCTCCCCCCCCACACACTCCACCCCGCTGGAGGGCAGATACCAGCCTTCCTTCGCCACCGCCCTGGGCGTGGTCCTGGGGGTTGTCATGGTGACAGTGTTCCTGGTGGTTATCGTCAAACAGATGACGCTCCGACAACTACCCAGCAGGCAGAGCGAGATGGCCCAGCCGCTATTACTTGAAGAACTACAGCTTTAGAGGAGAGGAGAAGAGAAGAGAGGAGAGGGAGTTAGGAGAAGAGAGAGAGAGGAGGAGAGAAGAAAGTAGAAGGAGAGAGAGAAGGAGAGGAGAAGATGAGAGTTGGCTCCGTACACCAGTAAAGGACAGTAGCTTCAGTGTGGTGGAGGAGGAGGAGAGGATAAAGTGTGGCTTTGTTCTGATGGTTATTTTGTTGTTTATCTCATCAGAGAGGAGCAGTCATAATAACAATAAGAACCAATAGTACACTGGACACCAAGCATAATAAGTGAGTAAATCTAGTATGTGGTTGAGTTGTTATGCTAAGCCGTACAGTGACTCAGATGTTTTAGACCACTGTGGGATCTGAGTTCAGTTAGTCAGGCTGTTGCTTTCAGTCTTCAGTAGATCCATGACTGACACGTTACTACTTTAGTCCATGTTGTTGTTGTCATGACTACCACGTTACTACTTTAGTCCATGTTGTTGTTGTCATGACTACCACGTTACTACTTTAGTCCATACAGTTGTCGTCATGGCTACCACGTTACTACTTTAGTCCATATAGTTGTCGTCATGACTACCACGTTACTACTTTAGTCCATGTTGTTGTCGTCATGACTACCACGTTACCGCTTTAGTCCATACAGTTGTCGTCATGACTACCACGTTACCGCTTCAGTCCATATAGTTGTTGTCATGACTACCACATTACTGCTTTAGTCCATGTTGTTGTCGTCATGGCTACCACATTACTACTTTAGTCCATGTTGTTGTCGTCATGGCTACCACGTTACTACTTTAGTCCATGTTGTTGTCGTCATGACTGCCACGTTACTACTTTAGTCCATGTTGTTGTCGTCATGGCTACCACGTTACTACTTTAGTCCATGTTGTTGTCGTCATGGCTACCACGTTACTACTTTAGTCCATGTTGTTGTCGTCATGGCTACCACGTTACTGCTTTAGTCCATGTTGTTGTCGTCGTCATGGTTACCACGTTACTGCTTTAGTCCATGTTGTTGTCGTCATGGTTACCACATTACTGCTTTAGTCCATGTTGTTGTCATGACTACCACCTTTACTACTTTAGTCCATATAGTTGCCATCATGACTACCACGTTACTGCTTTAGTCCATGTTGTTGTCGTCATGACTGCCACGTGACTACTTTTGTCCATATAGTTGTCGTCATGACTGCCACGTTACTACTTTAGTCCATGTTGTTGTCGTCATGGCTACCACCTTTACTACTTGTTCCTGTTCAGTACTTAGTTATCCTCTACTTCATAGGAGATCATCTTTCTATTATATGTGCAATAAGGTTGTTTTATATATGTTAGTCTGTAGGGGGCGTGTTTCTGTACAGACGCATGTGTATTGCCCCTATAAAGTGTTAGAATCATAAACCACTAACCGTTCAGGGCTTGACATTCAGGTACATTTGTCAGTGGCACACCTTGCCAGTACCAAGTGGAAAACTACTGTCCCGAATGAGAAAATGACTGGCTGGGCCAAGTTATGCACACACAATTTGGGTGATTTCATGTTTCATTTGCAGTCTGGGCAAGTCCCTTTTTTAATTTCTATATAGCCAACTATACAATCTGATATTTACACTGGTTGTTTGGAGAACAAAAGTGAAGCCACCCCTCTCAGTGATGACATATAGCCTTAACCTTTAAAGAAAATGTCATAAATTACTGACTACATGGTGACTACATGGTCTCCTGTCTGATACAGCATGGTGACTACATGGTCTCCTGTCTGATACAGCATGGTGACTACATGGTGACTACATGGTCTCCTGTCTGATACAGCATGGTGACTACATGGTGACTACATGGTCTCCTGTCTGATGCAGCATGGTGGCTACATGGTGACTACATGGTCTCCTGTCTGATGCAGCATGGTCTCATGGTGACTGGTCTGATACAGCATGGTGACTACATGGTCTCCTGTCTGATGCAGCATGGTGACTACATGGTGACTACATGGTCTCCTGTCTGATACAGCATGGTGACTACATGGTCTCCTGTCTGATACAGCATGGTGACTACATGGTCTCCTGTCTAATACAGCATGGTGACTACATGGTCTCCTGTCTATACAGCATGGTGACTACATGGTGACTACATGGTCTCTCTGTCTGATACAGCATGGTGGCTACATGGTGACTACATGGTGTCCTGTCTGATACAGCATGGTGACTACATGGTCTCCTGTCTGATGCAGCCTGCTGACTACATGGTATCCTGTCTGATACAGCATGGTGACTACATGGTCTCTGTCTGATGCAGCATGGTGACTACATGGTCTCCTGTCTGATGCAGCATGGTGACTACATGGTGACTACATGGTCTCCTGTCTGATGCAGCATGGTGACTACATGGTCTCCTGTCTGATGCAGCATGGTGACTACATGGTCTCCTGTCTGACAGCATGGTGACTACATGGTCTCCTGTCTGATGCAGCATGGTGACTGGTGACTACATGGTGACATGGTGACTACATGGTCTCCTGTCTGATGCAGCATGGTGACTACATGGTGACTGACTACATGGTCTCCTGTCTGATGCAGCATGGTGACTACATGGTCTCCTGTCTGATACAGCATGGTGACTACATGGTCTCCTGTCTGATGCAGCATGGTGACATGGTCTCCTGTCTGACAGCATGGTGGCTACATGGTCTCCTGTCTGATGCAGCATGGTGACTACATGGTGACTACATGGTCTCCTGTCTGATACAGCATGGTGACTACATGGTCTCCTGTCTGATGCAGCATGGTGGCTACATGGTGACTACATGGTCTCCTGTCTGATGCAGCATGGTGACTACATGGTCTCCTGTCTGATACAGCATGGTGACTACATGGTGACTACATGGTCTCCTGTCTGATACAGCATGGTGACTACATGGTCTCCTGTCTGATACAGCATGGTGACTACATGGTGTCCTGTCTGATACAGCATGGTGACTACATGGTCTCCTGTCTGATGCAGCCTGCTGACTACATGGTGACCTACATGGTGACTACATGGTCTCCTGTCTGATGCAGCATGGTGACTACATGGTGACTACATGGTCTCCTGTCTGATGCAGCATGGTGACTACATGGTGACTACATGGTCTCCTGTCTGATGCAGCATGGTGACTACATGGTCTCCTGTCTGATGCAGCATGGTGACTACATGGTCTCCTGTCTGATACAGCATGGTGACTACATGGTCTCCTGTCTGATGCAGCATGGTGACTACATGGTGACTACATGGTGACTACATGGTCTCCTGTCTGATGCAGCATGGTGACTACATGGTGACTACATGGTGACTACATGGTCTCCTGTCTGATGCAGCATGGTGACTACATGGTCTCCTGACAGCATGGTGACTATGGTCTCCTGTCTGATGCAGCATGGTGACTACATGGTCTCCTGTCTGATACAGCATGGTGGCTACATGGTCTCCTGTCTGATGCAGCATGGTGACTACATGGTGACTACATGGTCTCCTGTCTGATACAGCATGGTGACTACATGGTCTCCTGTCTGATGCAGCATGGTGGCTACATGGTGACTACATGGTCTCCTGTCTGATGCAGCATGGTGACTACATGGTCTCCTGTCTGATACAGCATGGTGACTACATGGTCTCCTGTCTGATACAGCATGGTGACTACATGGTCTCCTGTCTGATACAGCATGGTGACTACATGGTGACTACATGGTCTCCTGTCTGATACAGCATGGTGGCTACATGGTGACTACATGGTCTCCTGTCTGATACAGCATGGTGGCTACATGGTGACTACATGGTCTCCTGTCTGATACAGCATGGTGACTACATGGTCTCCTGTCTGATACAGCATGGTGACTACATGGTGACTACATGGTCTCCTGTCTGATACAGCATGGTGGCTACATGGTGACTACATGGTCTCCTGTCTGATACAGCATGGTGACTACATGGTCTCCTGTCTGATGCAGCATGGTGACTACACGGTGACATGGTCTCCTGTCTGATACAGCATGGTGACTACATGGTGACTACATGGTCTCCTGTCTGATACAGCATGGTGATTACATGGTGACTACATGGTGACTACATGGTCTCCTGTCTGATGCAGCATGGTGACTACACGGTGACTACATGGTCTCCTGTCTGATGCAGCATGGTGACTACATGGTCTCCTGTCTGATGCAGCATGGTGACTACATGGTCTCCTGTCTGATGCAGCAGGGTGACTACATGGTCTCCTGTCTGATGCAGCATGGTAACTACATGGTGACTACATGGTCCCCTGTCTGATGCAGCATGGTGACTACATGGTGACTACATGGTCTCCTGTCTGATACAGCATGGTGACTACATGGCCTCCTGTCTGATACAGCATGGTGACTACATGGTGACTACATGGTCTCCTGTCTGATTCAGCATGGTGACTACATGGTCTCCTGTCTGATACAGCATGGTGACTACATGGTCTCCTGTCTCATGCAGCATGGTGGCTACATGGTGACTACATGGTCTCCTGTCTGATGCAGCATGGTGACTACATGGTCTCCTGTCTGATGCAGCATGGTGACTACATGGTCTCCTGTCTGATACAGCATGGTGATTACATGGTGACTACATGGTGACTACATGGTCTCCTGTCTGATGCAGCATGGTGACTACATGGTCTCCTGTCTGATGCAGCATGGTGACTACATGGTGACTACATGGTCTCCTGTCTAATACAGCATGGTGACTACATGGTGACTACATGGTCTCCTGTCTGATGCAGCATGGTGACTACATGGTGACTACATGGTCTCCTGTCTGATGCAGCATGGTGACTACATGGTCTCCTGTCTGATGCAGCATGGTGACTACATGGTCTCCTGTCTGATGCAGCATGGTAACTACATGGTGACTACATGGTCCCCTGTCTGATGCTGCATGGTGACTACATGGTGACTACATGGTCTCCTGTCTAATACAGCATGGTGACTACATGGCCTCCTGTCTGATACAGCATGGTGACTACATGGTGACTACCTGGTCTCCTGTCTGATGCAGCATGGTGACTACATGGTGGCTACATGGTGACTACATGGTCTCCTGTCTGATGCAGCATGGTGACTACATGGTCTCCTGTCTGATGCAGCATGGTGACTACATGGTCTCCTGTCTGATACAGCATGGTGACTACATGGTCTCCTGTCTGATGCAGCATGGTGACTACATGGTGACTACATGGTCTCCTGTCTGATACAGCATGGTGGCTACATGGTGACTACATGGTCTCCTGTCTGATACAGCATGGTGGCTACATGGTGACTACATGTCTCCTGTCTGATACAGCATGGTGACTACATGGTCTCCTGTCTGATACAGCATGGTGACTACATGGTGACTACATGGTCTCCTGTCTGATACAGCATGGTGGCTACATGGTGACTACATGGTCTCCTGTCTGATACAGCATGGTGACTACATGGTCTCCTGTCTGATGCAGCATGGTGACTACACGGTGACTACATGGTCTCCTGTCTGATACAGCATGGTGACTACATGGTGACTACATGGTCTCCTGTCTGATACAGCATGGTGATTACATGGTGACTACATGGTGACTACATGGTCTCCTGTCTGATGCAGCATGGTGACTACATGGTGACTACATGGTGTCCTGTCTGATACAGCATGGTGACTACATGGTCTCCTGTCTGATGCAGCATGGTGACTACATGGTCTCCTGTCTGATGCAGCAGGGTGACTACATGGTCTCCTGTCTGATGCAGCATGGTAACTACATGGTGACTACATGGTCCCCTGTCTGATGCAGCATGGTGACTACATGGCCTCCTGTCTGATACAGCATGGTGACTACATGGTGACTACATGGTCTCCTGTCTGATACAGCATGGTGACTACATGGCCTCCTGTCTGATACAGCATGGTGACTACATGGTGACTACATGGTCTCCTGTCTGATTCAGCATGGTGACTACATGGTCTCCTGTCTGATACAGCATGGTGACTACATGGTCTCCTGTCTCATGCAGCATGGTGGCTACATGGTGACTACATGGTCTCCTGTCTGATGCAGCATGGTGACTACATGGTCTCCTGTCTGATGCAGCATGGTGACTACATGGTCTCCTGTCTGATACAGCATGGTGATTACATGCATGTGACTACATGGTGACTACATGGTCTCCTGTCTGATGCAGCATGGTGACTACATGGTCTCCTGTCTGATGCAGCATGGTGACTACATGGTGACTACATGGTCTCCTGTCTAATACAGCATGGTGACTACATGGTGACTACATGGTCTCCTGTCTGATGCAGCATGGTGACTACATGGTGACTACATGGTCTCCTGTCTGATGCAGCATGGTGACTACATGGTCTCCTGTCTGATGCAGCATGGTGACTACATGGTCTCCTGTCTGATACAGCATGGTAACTACATGGTGACTACATGGTCCCCTGTCTGATGCTGCATGGTGACTACATGGTGACTACATGGTCTCCTGTCTAATACAGCATGGTGACTACATGGCCTCCTGTCTGATACAGCATGGTGACTACATGGTGACTACCTGGTCTCCTGTCTGATGCAGCATGGTGACTACATGGTGGCTACATGGTGACTACATGGTCTCCTGTCTGATGCAGCATGGTGACCATGGTCTCCTGTCTGATACAGCATGGTGACTACATGGTCTCCTGTCTGATGCAGCATGGTGACTACATGGTGACTACATGGTCTCCTGATACAGCATGGTGACTACATGGTGACTACATGGTCTCCTGTCTGATACAGCATGGTGACTACATGGTGACTACATGGTCTCCTGTCTGATACAGCATGGTGGCTACATGGCTGAAGCATGGGATTTATCCTCTGCATTGTTTACCCCAATGGGTGAATCATTAGCTATATCAGACTCTAAATATGATCTTGTTGCTTGTTTAAGGTATGAAAAAACTCCCACTAGCATAGTAAAATCTTGTGAACACATAATTTAGGAATGTTTCCCAGTGACTGGGTTTATTGGAACACAGCATTTAGGAATGTTGCCCAGTGACTGGGCTTATTAGAACACACTTCTTTCCACCCAGCTGAGGAGTTGAGAGCTCTCACCATCTGACAGTTGATATTCAGCTCATAAATAAACCACATAGCTCATCTGGAATGTAAATCTGTTTTTTTAAACAATTATTTGTGTGTGTGTGTGTGTGTGTGTGTGTGTGTGTGTGTGTGTGTGTGTGTGTGTGTGTGTGAGATATATATATATACATACATACACACTACCGTTCAAAAGTTTGGGGTCACATAGAAATGTATTTTGTTTTTTAAAGAAAAGCACATTTTTTTTGTACCTTTTTTAAATGACATCAAATTGATCAGAAATACAGTGTAGACATGACTATTGTAGCTGGAAACGGCCTTCTAGGCAGAGTTCCTCTGTCCAGTGTCTCTGTTCTTTTGCCCATCTTTCTTTTTATTGGCCAGTCTGAGATATGGCTTTTCTTTGCAACTCCCGGAGTCGCCTCTTCACTGTTGACGTTGAGACGGGTGTTTTGCGGGTATTATTTAATGAACCTGTAAGTTGAGGACTCGTGAGGCATCTGTTTCTCAAACTAGACACTCTAATGTACTTGTCCTCTTGCTCAGTTGTGCACCGGGACCTCCCACTCTTTCTATTCTGGTTAGAGCCAGTTTGCGCTGTTCTGTGAAGGGAGTAGTACACAACGTTGTACAAGATCTTCAGTTTCTTGGGAATTTCTCACATGAAATAGCCAGAAAAACTCAGAACAAGAATAGACTGACGAGTTTCCTTGCGTCAGGTCCTGAGGTACAGGCAGTTAGATTTGGGTATGTCGGATCCTTGAGTTTTTTTTAAACAATGTCTACACTGATCAATTTGATACTTTAAATGGGCAAAAAAATGTGCTTTTTTTTCATAAACAAGGACATTTCTAAGTGACCCCAAACTTGTGTGTGTTACAGAATAGTATTATTACAATATTATTTTGTGATATTACAAGTGATTTGTGTAAAGAATGGATGTCTTGATAAGCAAGCAGCTACACAGTGTAGGCCTAGTTCTAGGTAAACCTTTCCTTGCTAATAATGATATGAAATAATACTGACGATCCAGGGGAGGACTTTTTTTTTATTCTGCCTCCGCTGAGAAGGGTCTGACGCGAGTATCTAGGCCATACTGTGACGGGGCTTACTCCAGATGGAATTTCAGGCTTTGCCTCAGCTTGGAAACCAAATGCTAGTTGATAACAAGTGTGAATCGTCAGACGTCAGGAAGATTGTCAAGGATTAAATCCAAATATAAATCATTATTTTCTGTTTTGTAGTTTGGAAATGTACTGGGCCAAATGGGTCATGTGAAAGCTTGATTTAATTGGCCCGGTGAGCTCGGCAGAAGTTGCCAGCTCGCAGGCCTGAATGTCAAGCCCTGCCCATTAGTTGGTGATGTCATAACCATTCGCTGGTGAAAATTGCTATATGTTTTAAGGACTGTGATGTGTGAAGTGCAATAGGTTTTAAGGACTAGGAGGGATTCTTAATTTAGGAGCGATTCTGAATAATATGTGTAATTCTTAACTTTCTGTGTTGATAGTTGACTATTGAGTTGTGCGGTCTGAGAGGCCATTTTGCGCTAAATGAACTGAATCGTGATGAAGGGGGAGCAGTGCGATGAAGTGCTGTGTAGGACATGTATGTTTTTTGCACTCTTTATTTACAGAGCCTTCGGAAAGTATTCAGACCCCTGGACTTTTCCACATTTTTTGTTACGTTACAGCCTTCTTCTAAAATGGATTAAATAGCTTTTTTTCCTCATCAATCTAGACCCAATATCCCATATTGACATCACAATACCCCATATTGACATCACAATACCCCATAATGACATCACAATACCCCATATTGACATCACAATATCCCATATTGACATCACAATATCCCATATTGACATCACAATATCCCATATTGACATCACAATACCCCATAATGACATCACAATATCCCATATTGACATCACAATACCCCATAATGACATCACAATATCCCATATTGACATCACAATATCACATATTGACATCATATTGACAAAGCAAAAAACAGTTTTTCTGAAATGTTTGCAAATGTATAAAAAAGCAACAAATGAAAACATTTCCGTAAGTATTCAGACCCCTCAGTACTTTGGGTGCCTTTGGCAAACTCTAAACTACCATAAAGGCCTGATGTAAGTATTCAGACCCTTTACTCAGTAGTATTCAGACCCCTCAGTACTTTGTTGAAGCACCTTTTGGCAGCGATTACAACCTCACGTCTTCTTGGGTATGACTTGCCTAGTTAAATAAAGGTTAAACATATATTTATAAATTCAAGCTTGGCACACCTGTATTTGAGGCGTTTCTCTCATTCTTCTCTGCAGATCCTCTCAAGCTCTGTCAGGTTGGATGGGGAGTGTTGCTGCACAGCTATTTTCAGGTCTCTCCAGAGATGTTCGATCGGGTTCAAGTCCAGGCTCTTGCTGGGCCACTAAAGGACATTCAGAGACTTGTCCTGTTGGAAGGTGAACCTTCGCCCTAGTCTGAGGACCTGAACGCTCTGGAGCAGGTTTTCATCAAAGATTTCTCTGTACTTGGCTCCGTTCATCTTTCCCTTGACCGTCACTAGTCTCCCAGTCCCTTCTGCTGAAAAACATCCCCACAGCATGATGCTGACACAACCATGCTTCACCGTAGGGATGGTGCCAGGTTTCCTCCAGACGTGACACTTCAGGCCAAGGAGTTCATTCTTGGTTTCATCAGACCAGAGAATCTTGTTTCTCATGGTCTGAGAGTCCTTTAGGTGCCTTTGGCAAACTCTAAACGGGCTGTCGTGTGCCTTTTACTTAGGCGTGGCTTCCGTCTGGCCACTACCATAAAGGCCTGATCGGGAGAGTGCTGCAGAGATGGTTGTCCTTCTTGAAGGTTCTCCCATCTCCACAGAGGAACTCTAGAGCTCTGTCAGATTGACCGTCTGGTTCTTTGTCGCCTTCCTGACCAAGGCCCTTGTCCCCTGATTGCTCAGTTTAGGAAGAGTCTTAGTGGTTCCAAACTTCTCCATTTAATAATGATGGAGGCCACTGTGTCCTTGGGGACCTTCAATGCTGCAGAAATGTTTTGGTACCCTTCCCCAGATCTGTGCCACGACACAATCCTGTCTCTGAGCTCTACGGACAATTCCTTTGACCTCATGGCTTGATTTTTTTTTTCTCTGACATGCACTGACAACTGTGGGACCTTTTATATAGACAAGTGTGTGCCTTTCCAAATCATGTCCAATCAATTGAATTTACCAACGTGGGTGGACTCTAATCACGTTGTAGAAACATCTCAAGGATGATCAATGGAAACAGGATGTCTGAATACTTTGTTTTTGCTTTGTCATTATGAGGTATTATGTGTAGATTGATGGGGATTTTTTGTTGTTTTAATCCATTATAGAATAAGGCTGTAACAAAATATGGATAAAGTCACTGAATACTATAAAGCAAATGCTTTTTGATAACTGATAGGTGCCAAAATGTTTTTTCATGTATTCAAAGAGTTGACATAGCAGCTTCCTACTCTGTCATACCTTTTATTGTATTGATACTATAAATCAATGTAGTAGATTTATTTAATTCAGATTATTGAGTGGTAGAAAATGTCCTTTGTGCGATTTTGTTAGACTCATTGATTGATTGATTGGACACATCTACTCATTCAAGGGTTTTTCTTTATTTTTACTATTTTCTACATTGTAGAATAATAGTGAAGACATCAACACTATGAAATTGATTGATTGATTTAATGAAAACCAGTGCCCAAAAAATAGACAACTTCACTGTGATGTAATAGATAAGGAGACACTCAGAAAGTATTCAGACCCCATGACTTTTCCCACCATTTTGTTTTTACAACCCAGTCTAAAATGTATGAAATTATTTTCCTCTTCAATCTACCCACAATACCCCAAAATGAAGTGTTTTTAGAAAAAAAAATCAAATGTATTAAAAAATAAAAAACAGAAATACCTTATTTACAAAATGTGATTAATATGAATTTGATCTAATATCAATAAAAAGGAAAGTAATATCCGTTTTATGTATATTATTATTATTTATATATTCTTACAGTATTAGAGGTGTTGTAACTAATGAGGTTCGTTAAAGAGATGTTGTAATTAGTTATGTACATTAACAGGAGAATCTGGGCTTGTTTTCGTCTGAGGCATTTCAATGTTATACTGATTGCACTGTATGTTTTTGTAGAGACATTTTAGAGACACATATTTCCCTCAGATTACACAGATCCACACAGAATTTCAAAACAAAACCAATTTCGATAAACTCTCATATCTACTGGGTGAAATACCAGTGTTCCATCACAGCAGCAAGATTTGTGACCTGTTGCCACAAGAAAAGGGCAACCAGTGAAGAACAAACACCATTGTAAATACAACCCATATTTATGTTTATTTATTTTCCCTTTTGTACTTTAACTATTTGCACATCATTACAACAATGTACAGTCATGGCCAAAAGTTTTGAGAATGACACAAATATTAATTTCCACAAAGATTGCTGCTTCAGTGTCTTTTAGATATTTTTGTCAGATGTTACTATGGAAATCTGACGTATAATTACAAGCATTTCATAAGTGTCAAATGCTTTTATTGACAATTACATTAAGTTGATGCAAAGAGTCAATATTTGCAGTGTTGACCCTTTCTTTTTCAAGACCTCTGCAATCCACCCTGGCATACTGTCAATTAACTTCTGGGCCACATCCTGACTGATGGCAGCCCATTCTTGCATAATCAATGTTTGGAGTTTGTCAGAATTTGTGGGTTTTTGTTTGTCCACCTGCCTCTTAAGGATTGACCACAAGTTCTCAATGGGATTAAGGTCTCTGGAGTTACCTGGCCATGGACCAAAAATATTGATGTTTTGTTCCCCGAGCCACTTAGTTATCACTTTTTCCTTATGGCATGGTGCTCCATCATGCTGGAAAAGGCATTGTTCATCACCAAACTGTTCCTGGATGGTTGGGAGAAGTTGCTCTTGGAGGATATGTTGGTTCCATTCTTTATTCATGACTGTGTTCTTAGGCAAAATTGTGAGTGAGCCCACTCCCTGGGCTGAGAAGCAACCCCACACATGAACGGTCTCAGGATGCTGTACTGTTGGCATGACAGAGGACTGATGGTAGCACTCACCCTGTCTTCTACGGACAAGCTTTTTTCCGGATGCCCCAAACAATCGGAAAGGGGATTCATCAGAGAAAATTACTTTACCCCAGTCCTCAGCAGTCCAATCCCTGTACCTTTTGCAGAATATCAGTCTGTCCCTGATGTTTTTCCTGGAGAGAAGTGGCTTCTATGCTGCCCTTCTTGACACCAGGCCATTCTCCAAAAGTCTTCGCCTCACTGTGCGTGCAGATGCACTCACACCTGCCTGCTGCCATTCCTGAGCAAGCTCTGTACTGGTGGTGCCCCGATCCCGCAGCTGAATCAACTTTAGGAGACGGTCCTGGCGCTTGCTGGACTTTCTTGGGCGCCCTGAAGCCTTCTTCACAACAATTGAACTGCTCTCCTTGAAGTTCTTGATGATCTGATAAATGGTTGATTTAGTTGCAATCGTATTGGCAGCAATATCCTTGCCTCCGAAGCCCTTTTTGTGCTGTGCAATGATGACGGCACGTGTTTCCTTGCAGGTTACCATGGTTGACAGAGGAAGAACAATAATTCCAAGCACTACCCTCCTTTTGAAGCTTCCAGTCTGTTATTCAAACTCAATCAGCATGACAGAGTGATCTCCAGCCTTGTCCTTGTCAACACTCACACCTGTGTTAATGAGAGAATCACTGACATGGTGTCAGCTGGTCCTTTTGTGGCAGGGCTGAAATGCAGCGGAAATGTTTTTTTTGGGATTCATTTCATTTGCATGGCAAAGAGGGACTTTGCAATCATTTGCAATTCATCTGATCACCCTTCATAACATTCTGGAGTATATGCAAATTACCATCATACAAACTGAGGCAGCAGACTTTGTGAAAATTAATATTTGTGTCATTCTCAACCTTTGGCCATGACTAGACATGGTTGTCCCTGTTCGATAGAGTCATTGGACGTCTTTCAGTGATGTTCCTATCGGCAAATTCATTGCTAAATATACAAGTCAACACATTTTTTCCAATCTCTGAAAGTCTACAATTTGTGTGGGGCGATGCTTCATCCTTCCGTCCCTCCCCCAAGGCGGGCATTTTTGAATAGGAAGCTGACGCTAACAACATAATCCTTTGGGCAAAACCGTAAGAACTGACTAGACTACAATGGCTTCATGTGATTCCTTTCATCAACACAAATTTGCCGATGGAGCATCTATTAGCTACATGCTGATGTTCAACCATGCAAGTTTCAGTTGAGTTAGTCTTATTTGCTAGCATTAGTTAGCGTGAATCAAAGATAGAACGAACAAACGTTTACTGTTGCTACCACCTCTTCAATGTCAAAGGTAAAATTGATTGACGGCTGATGGCTTTCAGAGTTCAATACAGGACAGTAACGTCCAGCTAGAAGCTAGCTAATGTTAAGTACCTCCTAATCGAGAATTATCCATTTTGTTGTGAAGGGGGGAAAATGATGGTATCGCACCACTTCTCAGCTTTTGTCGAAATGGATTCCCCATCCATTCAGCCTGAAAATCCTTCTGCTCTTTGGTCACCGTAAGCATCATTCTTGATAGCCGCAAGCCACTGGCAGCATCGGGGTAAGTCTCTGCTATTTTATTTTTATCAGCAACTTCTTATTTACAATTACGGCCTACCAAAAGGCAAAAGGCCTCCTGCGGGGACGGGCATGGATTAAAAATAAAGGGTAAATATAAATATAGGACAAAACACATATCACGACAAGAGAGGCAACACTACTTAAAGAGACCTAAGACAACAACGTAGCAAGGCAGTAACACATGACAACACGGCATGATAGCAACACAACATAACAACATGGTAGCAACACAACATGGTAGCCTCACAACATGGTAGCAGCACAACATGTTAGCAGCACAAAACATGGTACGAACATTATTGCGCACAGTCAACGGCATAAAGGGCAAGAAGTTAGAGACAACAATACATCACGCAAAGCAGCCACAACTGTCAGTAAGAGTCCATGATTGAGTCTTTGAATGAAGAGATGGAGATTAAACTGTCCAGTTTGAGTGTTTGTTGCAGCTCGTTCCAGTCGCTAGCTGCAGCGAACTGAAAAGAGGAGCGACCCAGGGATGTGTGTGCTTTGGGGACCTTTAACAGAATGTGGCTGGCAGAACGGGTGTTGTATGTGGAGGATGAGGACTGCAGTAGGTATCTCAGATAGGGGGGAGTGAGGCCTAAGAGGGTTGTGGAGGATGAGGGCTGCAGTAGGTAAAACATTTTCGTACTTGTTTGTAATTAACACAGCCGGAGCCAGACTCAGAGCACAGCCGGACTCAGAGCACAGCCAGACGCAGAGCACAGCCGGACTCAGAGCACAGCCAGACGCAGAGCACAGCCAGACGCAGAGCACAGCCAGACGCAGAGCACAGAGCACAGCCAGACACAGGGCACAGCCAGACACAGAGCACAGCCAGACTCAGAGCACAGAGACACAGAGCACAGCCAGACACAGAGCACAGCCAGACACAGGGCACAGCCCGACACAGAGCACAGCCCGACACAGAGCACAGCCAGCCACACACAGGGCACAGCACAGAGCACAGCCCGACACAGAGCACAGCCCGACACAGAGCACAGCCCGACAAGAGCACAGCCAGACACAGCCCGGCACAGCCCGACACAGAGCACAGCCCGACACAGAGCACAGCCAGACACAGGGCACAGCCAGACACAGGGCACAGCACAGCCAGACTCAGAACACAGCCCGACACAGAGCACAGCCAGACTCAGAACACAGCCAGACACAGAGCACAGCCCGACACAGAACACAGCCAGACACAGAGCACAGCCAGACACAGGGCACAGCCCGACACAGAGCACAGCCCGACACAGAGCACAGCCAGACACAGGGCACAGCCCGACACAGAGCACAGCCAGACTCAGAGCACAGCCAGACACAGAGCACAGCCAGACTCAGAGCACAGCCAGACACAGAGCACAGCCAGACACAGAACACAGCCCGACACAGAGCACAGCCAGACACAGGGCACAGCCCGACACAGAGCACAGCCCGACACAGAGCACAGCCAGACACAGGGCACAGCCAGACACAGGGCACAGCCAGACACAGGGCACAGCCCGACACAGGGCACAGCCAGCCAGACACAGGGCACAGCCCGACAGCACAGCCAGACACAGAGCACAGCCAGACACAGGGCACAGCCAGACTCAGAGCACAGCCAGACTCAGAGCACAGAGCACAGCCACACACAGGGCACAGCCAGACTCAGAGCACAGCCAGACACAGGGCATGATAACACGTTGGTGACAAAATAAATATGTACCAGCACCAGTCAAAAGTTTGGACACATCTACTCATTCAAGGGTTTTTCTTTATTTTTACTATTTTCTACATTGTAGAATAATAGTGAAGACATCAACACTATGAAATAACACATATGGAATCATGTAGTAACCAACAAATCAATATATATTTTAGATTTGCGATTCTTCAAAGTAGCCACCCTTTGCCTTCACTAAACTGAATAAAAAGAAGATGAAACTATACTATGGAACAAAAATGATAGTAAAAATGCATTGGGGCCTTAAATTACATTTTAGGCAAAATAGGCAAACTCAGCTCCATCATTCATTGAGTCAGAAGAAACCCACTGATATTGCCCAGTACTTTAATGATTTTTTCATTTACAAACACCAACTCTACTGTACATATCCAAGTATAACTGACCAAATTCTGAAATGCAAACATTGTCATTTTGAGTTCCGGAAGTGAGTGTGGAAAAGGTGATTTTTTTGGGGGGGTCTATCAACAATGACAAGCCACCTGGGTCTGACAATCTGGATGGAAAATTACTGAGGATAATAGCGGACGATATTGCCACTCCTATTTACCATATCTTCAATCTAAGCCTACTAGAAAGTGTGTTGCCCTCAGGCCTGGAGGGAAGCTAAAGTCATTCCGCTACCCAAGAATAGTAAAGCCCCGTTTACTGGCTCATATAGCCGACCAATCAGCCTGTTACCAACCCTTAGTAAACTTCTGAAAAAGTGTTTGACCAGATACAATGCTATTTTACAGGAAACACATTGACTACAGACTTTCAGCCCACTGATAGGGAAGGACAGTCAACAAGCACAGCACTTACAGTTGAAGTACACTAATGACTGACTGACTGACTGGCTTAGAGAAATTGATGATAAAATGATTGTGGGGGGCTGTCTTGTTAGACTTCAGTGCAGCTTCTGACATTATTGATCACAGTCTGCTGCTGGAAAAACGTATATGTTATGGCTTTACACCCCTTGCTATAATGTGGATAAAGAGTTACCTGTCTAACAGAACACAGAGGGTGTTATGGCTTTACACCCCCTGCTATAATGTGGATAAAGAGTTACCTGTCTAACAGAACACAGAGGGTGTTATGGCTTTACACCCCCTGCTATAATGTGGATAAAGAGTTACCTGTCTAACAGAACACAGAGGGTGTTATGGCTTTACACCCCCTGCTATAATGTGGATAAAGAGTTACCTGTTACAGAACACAGAGGGTGTCTTTAACCCCCTGCTAGAAAAGAGTTACCTGTCTAACAGAACACAGAGGGTGTTATGGCTTTACACCCCCTGCTATAATGTGGATAAAGAGTTACCTGTCTAACAGAACACAGAGGGTGTTATGGCTTTACACCCCCTGCTATAATGTGGATAAAGAGTTACCTGTTTGTAATACCCTTGTTTGAACTAGGTATTGAGTTTATTTGTTATAATTAATTGATATTAGATTTAAAAGGTGATTGAATTGCTCCTAAATTGTAATGTTGTTAATGCATTTCTTTTTGAATAAATATTTATTGGTTTACTTTTAAGTTTAAGTTTTGACCAATAGGGTCGCTTGTTTAAGCTGTGGCCAATGGGAGAGTGGACCTGGTTAATGGGAGGGTTGGGAAAAAAAGAGAGGGAAAGAGACGTTGAGAAAAGATGGACGTTTTACATTAGGACCGTTGGTGAAGAAAATTATAAAAGATGACGACAAAACTAGAACAGAACCCATACCTACTAAGACATGAAGGGAAATACCGATTTTATTTTAAGAGTTGTTATAATTTTGTTAAGACTAAAAGTAAAGACTCATCGTGGAGGTATTTGACAGCCTTGAGGTTAGCCTAGCATCGTGTAACACCGAGGGATAATTGGTTGGGAAAGCTTAACAAGTTCATGTTCCCATGGGATATCGGTTAAGGAGTACTGTCTGCATTGATAGCGGTGCTTGCTGTGGATGTTGTGAGGAAACCTGCAAGAAACTGCCATACTTCACTGAAGGAATAGTAGTGAGTAGTCACAACGTGAGGTGCTTCTGGATTTTGTGTGTTGTCATTTTTTTTTTAGCTCCAATGCGCGCCAACGGGTTAATAAGCTTTAAATAATTTGGACGACTCATTGGGGTTTATTATTAATTATTTTTTTTATGTTGTGCTATGAAAATGTAATCATACACATATTGAACCTTATGTATGTTGCCTTGGTGGAGTCATTTAATGTTTCAATTTAATTGAATGCATGGGATAGCCTATCCTGATACAATAACATAAACCTATAATCATTTCATCTTTAGTTAATACCCTGTTGTCATCACCCTAGACAGTTTACAATAGGAATTCTTATTGGAGATGTCCTTCTCACCTAACATCACATGCTGTTCAGATACTCTACATAAGGTAATATCATGAGAGTCAAATTCGAGCCTGGTGAGAGGGTTACCTGTCTAACAGAAAACAGAGTGTCACACCCTGACCATAGTTTGCTTTGTATGTTTCTATGTTTTGTTTGGTCAGGGGTGTGATCTGAGTGGGTATTCTATGTTGGATGTCTAGTTTGTCTGTTTCTGTGTTTGGGCCTGATATGGTTCTCAATCAGAGGCAGGTGTTAGTCATTTGTCTCTGATTGGGAACCATATTTAGGTAGCCTGTTTTGTGTGGGGTTTTGTGGGTGGTTGTTTCCTGTCTTTGTGTTTGTTGCATCAGATAGGGCTGTTTCCGTTTTGCCACGTTCATTGTTTTGTATTATGTTCATGTTGAGTTTTCCTATATTAAAAACAAGAACTATAACCACGCTGCGTTTTGGTCCTCCTCTCCTTCCCAGGGAGAAAGCCGTTACACAGAGGGTGTTCTTTAATGGAAGCCTCAAACATAATCCAGATAGAATCAGGAATTCCCCAGGGCAGCTGTCTAGGCCCCTTACTTTTTTCAATATTTACGAACGACATGCAACTGGCGTTGAGTAAGGCCAGTGTGTCTATGTATGCAGATGACTCAACACTATACACGTCAGTGTCATGTGTCAATGTGCAGCGGTTAGGAGGGAGTCAGGCGCAGGACTGAGTAAAATACATACTTTACTCGAAAATAAATAACATTTCCACGCAGGGAAAATACACCAGCTCACAGAAGTAGTAGTAGTATTAATAGTGTGTAGCCCAAACTGTTCGGACGCTACAGACGATTTTGTGAGAAGATCGATTTTCAGGATGTCTCATGGTCTGACAAACCCATCCCCCCCGCTCTAGCTCTGACACCTCTCACCGCAGATACAGAAGTGTGACATCGGGGGATGAAATGGATTGAGACACACCCAATGCAGATATCTCTAGCTTAAACTGACGGCTTTATTTTGGGAATGTTTTTATTATTCTAATTATATTTCAGAGGGGGGGGGGGGAATCGACTCTAACGGGTGAAATGGTTTGATCATAAAGATCTGTTTACACTTGATTAAAATATCCAGATACAGATTTTCCCTGTCTTCCTCCAGAGGTGGGAGATCTGATCACAATCAATTCACAATGCAGCTTTTAATCGTCTACACCAGTCTCAAAATGTGGGCACAATCAGAAATGTGGACAAAATCAGGACAAAGGATGCATGTTAGCAGCAGGTATAAATGGATCTCTTGATAAGGAGTTTCTCTGTAGTGATTTCAGACTATATGCTATGTGGTGATTATTGTGAAGGGTTTGCCCACCTGCACCCACCCTGCAGGGTGTTATGTCACATTCCAAATAGCACCCTATTCCCTATGTAGTGCACTACTTTAGACCAGAGCCCTATGGCACCCCATTCCCTATATAGTGCACTACTTTAGACCAGAGCCCTATGGCACCCTATTCCCTATATAGTGCACTACTTTAGACCAGAGCCCTATGGCACCCTATTCCCTATATAGTGCACTACTCTAGACCAGAGCCCTATGGCACCCTATTCCCTATATAGTGCACTACTTTAGACCAGAGCCCTATGGCATCTTATTCCCTATATATAGTGCACTACTTTAGACCAGAGCCCTATTCCCTATATAGTGCACTACTTTAGACCAGAGCCCTATTCCCTATATAGTGCACTACTCTAGACCAGAGCCCTATGGGGGTAGTGCACTATATAAGGCATTTGGGAGCCTATATGCTCTGTTCCCGTCTGTACCAGTGTTTTCACTTGTTCATATACAGGATGTCACAATGATGTCATACCTTCCTTCCTTTAGAAGTATAGACATGCTGTGTGATATCTCCAATGTTATTATTATCGGCTAATGGGGATCCTAATGGATCCAATCAAATAGTTACGTGTGAAATACCAGCCATGGTTAAAGGCTAGTCTTTATAACCAGGTCTCCTTACAAGCAGCCAGCTTGGGCTTGAATCACCTAAGACCGGGCTGCTACTGAAGGATCAAAGTTCTGTCTGAGTTATCATTGCTAGAGCTCACTCATGTGCGTAATCAGAGGGAGGGGGGAGAGAGCGAGAGAGGGCAAGCCCATTGCACCGAGAGTGAGAGAGAGAGACCAGCTTGCCTACAGACTATCACCAGTCAGTTAGTTGCAGCAACCTTGTAACGGACAACTCTCCTCCCAGTCGGCCCTGAACATTTAGCCAGAGAAGCGGCCAGCATGGAGAACTTGTACGAGACCGTAGAGGAGGGGAGCGTGTATGAGCGGCCCGACAGTCCTGCCGAGGCCAAGTATGAGAACCAAGGAGTTATCTATGAAACTCCCAGTGAGGTGGAAGAGGCGTTGCACAGAGAGGAGCAGGTGTACTCATCCCCGAGAGGGAAGCGATCTTCGCCGGACTACATGGACACCAGAGACGCGCCGGAACAGGCAGCAGAGAAAGATTGTTCTTCTTCAGCCTCCTCGTACGGCAACAACGAGGACGATAAGTGCATGGTGGAGGAGATTAAATTAGCAGCAGAGGTTGAGGCTGTGCTCGAGGTTAACCGTGATGGAGCTGGCTCGAGACGGTCATCGTCATCATCATCCTCCTCTTCCTCCTCCAAGCACGAGGGCAACCTGCAGGACAGGCTGGTGGATGCCTACAGCCACAGTGAGAAGAGTCTGAGCGACAAGGAGGAGGAAGAACCGGTGGACTACAGTCTGAAGACCATCGAGACTCTAGAAGCCATTACTCTGAACGAGGACAGTGCCACTCCTGATGACCCTAATGCACCCGAAATCTCCCTGTTTGTCAAGGTAAGGAAGAGGAATTGTCAACTTTCTCAAACTGTCTCAGAAGGGATATTCATATCAACCGTGGAATAGGTATATACAGGCTTCGAGATAAACAGGAATAGGAATAAACAGCTGTTTCTCCAGCTGTCTCAGAAGGTAGGCCTAAAGAATGGGATTAAACAGCTGTTTCTCCAGCTGTCTCAGAAGGTAGGCCTAAAGAATGGTATTAAACAGCTGTTTCTCCAGCTGTCTCAGAAGGTAGGCCTAAAGAATGGTATTAAACAGAACTCCCGTTGTGTTACAGTTGGAGAAACACAGATTACGTTGGCCTATATATATATATATATATTTATAACTGGGGAAGAGGAATATATATAGGCCAACATAATCTGTATTTCTCCAACTGTCACAAATGGTTTCAAATGTTTTCAAATGTCATTAGTCTTCTGAGGGATAAAGGTGATGTTTAAAACAGCCATAAGAAAGCAAGCATTGACTAGAACGTGTGTTAAACGTTGTATATGGTCTGTATACGATCTATCTTCATCAGATAGTGTTTTTCAGGGAAAGACAGGGTCATTGAGTTACCGTCTAAGATTGGCCCGTACCCTCCTCACCACTCTGCAGTAGTCTGAAGGTCGTTAAGGTGTGGCTGTGTGAGTGGTCATCCCCCTCCACATGGACTTTGCTATAGTAGGCCTCACAGCAGGATAGGCCTCGTCCAGGGCTTTTCACATCCGAGCCTGGAGGTCCAGACGACAGCAGGTTTCCTGTTCTACCTGATAATGAACCCACCTGGTGTCCCAGGTTTAAATCAGTTCTTGAAATAGAGGGGAAGAATGAAAATCAGTGGTGGAACTGTCTTCGACCCTCAGATTTGAAAACACAGAGTCCGACAGAACACAGTGGTTATAGAAAGTTCAGAGAGGCACTTGGCCTCCTATTAATGTTTTCTTTATCAACACGCTCATGTCTGTGTGTAGAGCAGGAACTGCTGTTTTATTCCACTGTGTCTATATCCTCTGTACACCGTCTTTGACTTTGACAAGCCCTGGAGACAGCCTTGTAATCATTAACTATAGTTCACTGTACCACCATAGAAACAAGAGGTGAGCTCTATGGCTGGGCAACCCCCTCCCCCCCACACACACTGGCTGTAATCCGTGTTCTCTGTTCTAGCACGGTCACCCTGATAACTGAGCAACACAGATTAACAGAGAGAGAGAGAGAGAGAGAGACATTTGAACAAGAGAGTGGTTGGACATGTTTGAGTCTGAGAAGGTCCAGATATACGGTAGCCTCTTACCTATCCCCTATCCCATAGACCCTATCCCTTCCTATCTCCTGCCCTAGCTCTTATCCCCTATCCCCTAGCCAATAGACCCTATCCCCTAGCCAATAGACCCTATCCCCTAGCCAATAGACCTATCCCCTAGCCAATAGACCCTATCCCCTAGCCAATAGACCCTATCCCCTAGCCAATAGACCCTATCCCCTAGCCCATAGACCCTATCCCCTAGCCAATAGATCCTATCCCCGAGCCCATAGATATCTCCCTATCTCCTGCCCTAGCCCCTATCCCCTGCCCTAGCTCTTATCCCCTATCCCCTGCCCTAGCCCATGTATTCCCAAACTGGGGAACGTGCAATGCCATCCGGGGTACGCCGATTTAAACATTTTTTTACGGGGCTATACATTTTTATTTTTTTATTTTTTCTCTCCTGAGTAGCCTCGTTTCACTGCCAAAAATAACATTAAACCTTCTAGTGTTCAGCGAAATAACAACACAATGTCAAATACAGGAAGCCTAGTCAAATAACTAACATCCAATCACATTAACCATTACTCTCTCACAGGAAACCTTCACTCTTGCGCAGACATTTAGAAATGACACATGACAATTTGAAAAATAAGCCACGGGAATTATTTGAGCAAGAATAAAGACGTCTTTTGAGTAGTAAGACATGTATAAAAGCAACAGAATCCATTAATAAGAAGGGGCTAGAAGAGTCTTATATGGTGAGCTACCGAGTGGAAAGGCCAAAAAACAGAGATGTTTTGAAATAATTACTGCTTCGCACACAAACCAGTGGATTATATGCATTACAGCATAGAGATGTCACCACACCTCTACTCCTCTAGTGTCACCACACCTCTACTCCTCTAGTGTCACCACACCTTTACTCCTCTAGTGTCACCACACCTCTACTCCTCTAGTGTCACCACACCTCTACTCCTCTAGTGTCACCACACCTCTACTCCTCTAGTGTCACCACACCTCTACTCCTCTAGTGTCACCACACCTCTACTCCTCTAGTGTCACCAATCCTCTAGTGTCACCACTCCTCTAGTGTCACCACTCCTCTAGTGTCACCACTCCTCTAGTGTCACCACACCTCTAGTGTCACCACTCCTCTAGTGTCACCACTCCTCTAGTGTCACCACACCTCTACTCCCCTAGTGTCACTACTCCTCTAGTGTCACCACTCCTCTAGTGTCACCACTCCTCTAGTGTCACCACTCCTCTAGTGTCACCACTCCTCTAGTGTCACCACTCCTCTAGTGTCACCACTCCTCTAGTGTCACCACTCCTCTAGTGTCACCACTCCTCTAGTGTCACCACTCCTCTAGTGTCACCACTCCTATAGTGTCACCACTCCTCTAGTGTCACCACTCCTCTAGTGTCACCACTCCTCTAGTGTCACCACACCTCTACACCTCTATTGTCACCACACCTCTAGTGTCACCACTCCTATTGTCACCACTCCTCTAGTGTCAACACACCTCTAGTGTCACCACACCTCTAGTGTCACCACACCTCTACACCTCTAGTGTCACCACACCTCTAGTGTCACCACTCCTCTAGTGTCACCACTCTTGTCACTTTTCCTCTAGTGTCACCACTCCTCTAGTGTCACCACACCCCTACACCTCTAGTGTCACCACACCTCTAGTGTCACCACACCTCTAGTGTCACCACACCTCTAGTGTCACCACTCCTCTAGTGTCACCACTCCTCTAGTGTCACCACTCCTCTAGTGTCACCACTCCTCTAGTGTCACCACTCCTCTAGTGTCACCACTCCTCTAGTGTCACCACTCCTCTATTGTCACCACACCTCTAGTATCACCACTCCTCTAGTGTCACCACACCTCTAGTGTCACCACTCCTCTAGTGTCACCACTCCTATTTTCACCACTCCTCTAGTGTCACCACACCTCTACACCTCTAGTGTCACTACTCCTCTAGTGTCACCACTCCTCTAGTGTCACCACTCCTATTTTCACCACACCTCTAGTGTCACCACACCTCTACACCTCTAGTGTCACCACTCCTCTAATGTCACCAGTCCTCTTGTGTCACCACTCCTCTAGTGTCACCACGCCTCTAGTGTCACCACGCCTCACCACGCCTCTACACCTCTAGTGTCACCACGCCTCTACACCTCTAGTGTCACCACGCCTCTAGTGTCACCACTCCTCTAGTGTCACCACTCCTCTAGTGTCACCACTCCTCTAGTGTCACCACTCCTCTAGTGTCACCACTCCTCTAGTGTCACCACTCCTTTAGTGTCACCACTCCTCTAGTGTCACCACTCGTCTTGTGTCACCACTCTATTGTCACCACTCCTCTAGTGTCACCAATCCTCTAGTGTCACCACTCCTCTAGTGTCACCAGTCCTCTTGTGTCACCACTCTTGTCACCACTCTTCTAGTGTCACCCCTCCTCTAGTGTCACTAGTCCTCCTGTGTCACCACTCTAGTGTCACCACTCCTCTAGTGTCACCACACCTCTAGTGTCACCAGTCCTCTTGTGTCACCACTCTATTGTCACCACTCCTCTAGTGTCACCACTCCTCTAGTGTCACCACACCTCTACACCTCTAGTGTCACCACTCCTCTAGTGTCACTACTCCTCTAGTGTCACCACTCCTCTAGTGTCACCACTCCTATTTTCACCACACCCCTAGTGTCACCACTCCTCTAGTGTCACTACTCCTCTAGTGTCACCACTCCTCTAGTGTCACCACTCCTATTTTCACCACTCCTCTAGTGTCACCACACCTCTACACCTCTAGTGTCACTACTCCTCTAGTTTCACCACTCCTCTAGTGTCACCACTCCTATTTTCACCACACCTCTAGTGTCACCACACCTCTACACCTCTAGTGTCACCACTCCTCTAATGTCACCAGTCCTCTTGTGTCACCACTCCTCTTGTGTCACCACGCCTCTAGTGTCACCACGCCTCTAGTGTCACCACGCCTCTAGTGTCACCACGCCTCTAGTGTCACCACGCCTCTACACCTCTAGTGTCACCACGCCTCTAGTGTCACCACTCCTAGTGTCACCACACCTCTATTGTCACCACTCCTCTAATGTCACCACTCCTCTAGTGTCACCACTCCTCTTGTGTCACCACTCTAGTGTCACCACTCCTCTAGTGTCACCACTCCTCTAGTGTCACCACTCCTCTAGTGTCACCACTCGTCTTGTGTCACCACTCTATTGTCACCACTCCTCTAGTGTCACCACTCTATTGTCACCACTCCTCTAGTGTCACCAATCCTCTAGTGTCACCCCTCCTCTAGTGTCACTAGTCCTCCTGTGTCACCACTCTAGTGTCACCACTCCTCTAGTGTCACCACTCCTCTAGTGTCACTAGTCCTCCTGTGTCACCACTCTAGTGTCACCACTCCTCTAGTGTCACCACTCCTCTAGTGTCACCACTCCTCTAGTGTCACCAGTCCTCTTGTGTCACCACTCTATTGTCACCACTCCTCTAGTGTCACCACTCCTCTAGTGTCACCATTCCTCTAGTGTCACCACTCGTCTATTGTCTCTACACCTCATGTCACTACACCTCTACACCTCTAGTGTCACCACACCTCTAGTGTCACCACACCTCTAGTGTCACCACACCTCTAGTGTCACCACTCCTCTAGTGTCACCACTCCTCTAGTGTCACCACTCCTCTAGTGTCACCACTCCTCTAGTGTCACCACACCTCTAGTGTCACCACACCTCGTGTCTCTACACCTCTAGTGTGATGGGTGATTTTTTTGTGTGTTTTATTCCATGTTGAATTCTGGCTGTAACAACATGTGTATGAATACTCTCTGAAGGCCCTGTATGTATGTTTGTATAATAATATTATGAATCTAAATCATATAATATTGTCATACTAAGTGTTATTTTGTTCCCAGTTACCACAGTGTTCTACAACTAGGAGTGGGTAGAATACCTGTCACACCCTACCTTGATGTTTCAATTTCCATCCGGAAAGTATTTAGACCCAATTGTGATTTTTTTCGTCATCAATCTACACACAATACCCCATAATGACAAACTAAAAACTGGTTTTTAGAAATGTTTGCAAATGTATATAAAAAAAATCCCAACTGAAATATCACATTTACATTATTCAGACCATTTACTCAGTATTTTGTTGAAGCACCTTTGGCATCGATTACAGAATCGAGTCTTCTTGTGTATGACGCTGCAAGCTTGGCACACCTGTATTTGGAGAGTTCCTCCCATTCTTCTCTGCAGATCCTCTCAAGCTCTGTCAGGTTGGTTGGGGAGTGTTTCTGTACAGCTATTTTCAGGTCCCTCCAGAGAAGTTCGATCGGGTTTAAGTCCGGGCTCTAGCTGGGCCACTCAAGGACATTCAGAGACTTGTCCCGAAGCCACTCCTGCTTTGTCTTGGCTGTGTGCTTAGGGTTGTTGTCCTGATGGAAGGTTTAACCTTTCGCCAGTCTGAGGTCCTGAGCACTCTGGTGCAGGTTTTCATCAAGGATCTCTCTTTGCGCCGTTCATCTTTTCCTCAACCCTGACTAGTCTCCCAGTCCCTGCCGCTGAAAAACATCCCCACAGCATGATGCTGCCACCACCATGCTTCGCCGTAGGGCTGGTGCCAGGTTTCCTCCAGACGTGACACTTGGCATTCAGGCCAAACAATTCAATCTTGCTTTCATCAGATCAGAGCATCTTGTTTCTCATGGTCTGAGTCCTTTAGGTGCCTTTTGGCAAACTCCAAGCGGGCTGTAATGTGCCTTTTACTGAGGAGTGGCTTCCGTCTGGCCACTCTACCATACAGGCCTGATCGGTGGAGTGCTGCAGAGATGGTTGTCCTTCTGGAAGGTTCTCCCATCTCTACAGAGGAACTCTGCAGTTCTGTCAGAGTGACCGTCTGGTTCTTTGGACACCAAGGCCCTTGTCCCGATTGCTCAGTTTGGCCGGGCGGCCAGCTCTAGGAAGAGTCTTGGTGGTTCTAAACTTCTTTCATTTCAGAATGATGGAGGCTGCTGTGTTCTTGGGGACCTTCAATGCTGCAGACATTTTTTGGTACCCTTCCCCAGATCTGTGCCTCTCGGAGCTCTACAGACAATTTTTTTCAGCCTCTTTGGTGGAAATTCAGTTCTGAGAGACTTTGGTTATTTCTTCAAACAATCATCTTTATTTAATATCGATTCATTATTGCAATAATGAAACCGTGAGCCCAACAGTCTTGACTGTTGGACTGAGAGCCTTCCCATTACAGACAATGCACAGTTTATATAGCTAATACCCAGAATTCTTGGTTCCACCCCTCCCATATAGATTGGGGGGCACCATAAGCCACTTTGGGTTCATCCTCTGGTCATCTTCCTCTGATGTGGTCTCCCAGATGCCAGGATAATTAGGAATATTGAGGCCTTTGTTCTGTTCCTCCAGACTCTCTCAGTTACAATCACCCCACAACCTGTCCATGGAATACATCTCCATAAGTTCACCACTGATCATAGAATGGAATGTGGCTGTAAAGTTTTATCGCTCTCTAGTAAAAACCCATTTCCTCAGTTCACCACTGATCATAGAATGGAATGTGGCTGTAAAGTTTTATCGCTCTCTAGTAAAAACCCATTTCCTCAGTTCACCACTGATCATAGAATGGAATGTGGCTGTAAAGTTTTATCGCTCTCTAGTAAAAACCCATTTCCTCAGTTCACCACTGATCATAGAATGAAATGTGGCTGTAAAGTTTTATCGCTCTCTAGTAAAACCCTAAGTGCCCAGGCAAGCTGCAGGAAGCCAGAGTGGACACCATAAAACTCAGCCTTAGCAGGCCAGTCTTACTCTTAGTTAAATATATAATAATTTACTTTTAATATCAAACAAATCAGGTAAGTACGTAATATTTCTATCATACCTCATGGCTTGGTTCTTTGCTGTGACATGAACTGTCAACTGTGGGACCTTTATATAGACAGGTGTGAGCCTTTCCAAATCATGTCCAATCAATTGAATTTACCACAGGTGGACTCCAAAGTTGTAGAAACATCTCAAGGATGATCAATGGAAACAAGATGCACCTGAGCTCAATTTCAAGTCTCATAGCAAAAGGTCTGAATATTTATGCAATTATGGTATTTCTGTTTTCAAATTTTTATACATTTGCAAAAATGTATATATATAAAAACCTGTTTTCGCTTTGTGTCAGAAAATGTTCTCATAATTCTATTAATTCCAAGTACATTTTTGGAAATGTTTAGATGTTTATAGGATATTTGTTTTAAGTTTAACACCATATTCCATTGATGTTCAAGCATTATACATTTTACCAAGTCTTATATTCAAGTTTGACCTAATATTACCACTAGACTCCCAGAGCGTTTGTATCTCAGACTGGAATACATCCCCATTATGTTTCTATAGACTGGAATACATCCCCATTATGTTTCCTTTCAGACTGGAATACATCCCCATTATGTTTCCTTTCAGATTAGAATACATCCACATTATGTTTCCTTTCAGATTAGAATACATCCCCATTATGTTTCTATAGACTGGAATACATCCCCATTATGTTTCTATAGACTGGAATACATCCCCATTATGTTTCCTTTCAGATTAGAATACATCCACATTATGTTTCCTTTCAGATTAGAATACATCCCCATTATGTTTCCTTTCAGACTGGAATACATCCCCATTATGTTTCCTTTCAGATTAGAATACATCCACATTATGTTTCCTTTCAGATTAGAATACATCCCAATTATGTTTCCTTTCAGATTAGAATACATCCACATTATGTTTCCTTTCAGATTAGAATACATCCCAATTATGTTTCCCTCCAGATTGGAATACATCCCCATTATGTTTCCTTTCAGATTGGAATACATCCCCATTATGTTTCCCTCCAGACTGGAATACATCCCCATTATGTTTCTATAGACTGGAATACATCCCCATTATGTTTCTATAGACTGGAATACATCCCCATTATGTTTCTATAGACTGGAATACATCCCCATTATGTTTCTATAGACTGGAATACATCCCCATTATGTTTCCTTTCAGATTAGAATACATCCCCATTATGTTTCCTTTCAGATTGGAATACATCCCCATTATGTTTCCCTCCAGATTGGAATACATCCCCATTATGTTTCCTTTCAGATTGGAATACATCCCCATTATGTTTCTCTCCAGATTGGAATACATCCCCATTATGTTTCCTTTCAGATTGGAATACATCCCCGTTATGTTTCTCTCCAGATTGGAATACATCCCCATTATGTTTCTATAGATTGGAATACATCCCCATTATGTTTCTATAGATTGGAATACATCCCCATTATGTTTCCCTCCAGACTGGAATACATCCCCATTATGTTTCTATAGATTAGAATACATCCCCATTATGTTTCCCTCCAGACTGGAATACATCCGCATTATGTTTCCTTTCAGATTGGAATACATCCCCATTATGTTTCTATAGATTGGAATACACCCCCATTATGTTTCCCTCCAGATTGGAATACATCCCCATTATGTTTCTATAGATTGGAATACACCCCCATTATGTTTCCCTCCAGATTGGAATACATCCACATTATGTTTCTATAGATTGGAATACATCCCCATTATGTTTCTATAGATTGGAATACATCCCCATTCTGTTTCCCTCCAGATTGGAATACATCCCCATTATGTTTCCTTTCAGATTGGAATACATCCCCATTATGTTTCCCTCCAGATTGGAATACATCCCCATTATGTTTCTATAGATTGGAATACACCCCCATTATGTTTCCCTCCAGAATGGAATACATCCCCATTATGTTTCCCTCCAGATTGGAATACATCCCCATTATGTTTCCCTCCAGATTAGAATACATCCCCATTATGTTTCCCTCCAGATTGGAATACAGCCCCATTATGTTTCTATAGATTGGAATACACCCCCATTATGTTTCCCTCCAGAATGGAATACATCCCCATTATGTTTCCCTCCAGATTGGAATACATCCCCATTATGTTTCCCTCCAGATTAGAATACATCCCCATTATGTTTCCCTCCAGATTGGAATACATCCCCAATATATTTCTATAGATTGGAATTTATCCACATTATGTTTCTATAGATTGGAATTCATCCCCATTATGTTTCCTTTCAGATTGGAATACATCCCCATTATGTTTCCCTCCAGATTAGAATACATCCACATTATGTTTCTATAGATTGGAATACATCCCCATTATGTTTCTATAGACTGGAATACATCTCCATTATGTTTCCCTCCAGATTAGAATACATCCACATTATGTTTCTATAGATTGGAATACATCCCCATTATGTTTCTATAGACTGGAATACATCCCCATTATTTTTCTATTGATTGGAATACATCCCCATTATGTTTCCCTCCAGATTGGAATACATCCCCATTACGTTTCTATAGACTGGAATACATTCCCATTATGTTTCCCTCCAGATTGGAATACATCCACAATATGTTTCTATAGATTGGAATTTATCCACATTATGTTTCTATAGATTGGAATTCATCCCCATTATGTTTCCCTCCAGATTGGAATACATCCCCATTATGTTTCTATAGATTGGAATTCATCCCCATTATGTTTCCCTCCAGATTGGAATACATCCCCATTATGTTTCTATAGATTGGAATACATCCCCATTATGTTTCCCTCCAGATTGGAATACATCCCCATTATGTTTCTATAGACTGGAATACATCCCCATTATGTTTCCCTCCAGATTGGAATACATCCCCATTATGTTTCTATTGATTGGAATACATCCCCATTATGTTTCCTTTCAGACTGGAATACATCCCCATTATGTTTCTATAGACTGGAATACATTCCCATTATGTTTCTATAGACTGGAATACATCCCCATTATGTTTCTATAGACTGGAATACATCCCCATTATGTTTCCTTTCAGATTAGAATACATCCCCATTATGTTTCTATAGACTGGAATACATCCCCATTATGTTTCTATTGATTGGAATACATCCCCATTATGTTTCCTTTCAGATTAGAATACATCCACATTATGTTTCCTTTCAGATTAGAATACATCCCCATTATGTTTCTATAGACTGGAATACATCCCCATTATGTTTCTATAGACTGGAATACATCCCCATTATGTTTCCTTTCAGACTGGAATACATCCCCATTATGTTTCCTTTCAGACTGGAATACATCCACATTATGTTTCCTTTCAGATTAGAATACATCCCCATTATGTTTCTATAGACTGGAATACATCCCCATTATGTTTCTATAGACTGGAATACATCCCCATTATGTTTCCTTTCAGACTGGAATACATCCCCATTATGTTTCCTTTCAGATTAGAATACATCCACATTATGTTTCCTTTCAGATTAGAATACATCCCCATTATGTTTCTATAGACTGGAATACATCCCCATTATGTTTCCTTTCAGACTGGAATACATCCCCATTATGTTTCCTTTCAGATTAGAATACATCCCCATTATGTTTCCTTTCAGATTAGAATACATCCCCATTATGTTTCTATAGACTGGAATATATCCCCATTATGTTTCCTTTCAGATTAGAATACATCCCCATTATGTTTCTATAGACTGGAATACATCCCCATTATGTTTCTATAGACTGGAATACATCCCCATTATGTTTCTATAGACTGGAATACATCCCCATTATGTTTCCTTTCAGACTGGAATACATCCCCATTATGTTTCCTTTCAGATTAGAATACATCCACATTATGTTTCCTTTCAGATTAGAATACATCCCCATTATGTTTCTATAGACTGGAATATATCCCCATTATGTTTCTATAGACTGGAATACATCCCCATTATGTTTCCCTCCAGATTGGAATACATCCCCATTATGTTTCTATAGACTGGAATACATCCCCATTATGTTTCCTTCCAGATTAGAATACATCCCCATTATGTTTCCTTCCAGATTGGAATGCATCCCCATTATGTTTCCTTCCAGATTGGAATACATCCCTTTTATGTTTCCCTCCAGACTGTAATGCATCCCCATTATGTTTCTCTCCAGATTGGAATACATCCCCATTATGTTTCTCTACAGATTGGTGTACATCCCCATTATGTTTCTCTCCAGATTGGAATACATCCCCATTATGTTTCTATAGATTGGAATACATCCCCATTATGTTTCTATAGATTGGAATACATCCCCATTATGTTTCCCTCCAGACTGGAATACATCCCCATTATGTTTCTATAGATTAGAATACATCCCCATTATGTTTCCCTCCAGACTGGAATACATCCGCTTTATGTTTCCTTTCAGATTGGAATACATCCCCATTATGTTTCTATAGATTGGAATACACCCCCATTATGTTTCCCTCCAGATTGGAATACATCCCCATTATGTTTCTATAGATTGGAATACACCCCCATTATGTTTCCCTCCAGATTGGAATACATCCACATTATGTTTCTATAGATTGGAATACATCCCCATTATGTTTCTATAGATTGGAATACATCCCCATTCTGTTTCCCTCCAGATTGGAATACATCCCCATTATGTTTCCTTTCAGATTGGAATACATCCCCATTATGTTTCCCTCCAGATTGGAATACATCCCCATTATGTTTCTATAGATTGGAATACACCCCCATTATGTTTCCCTCCAGAATGGAATACATCCCCATTATGTTTCCTCCAGATTGGAATACATCCCCATTATGTTTCCCTCCAGATTAGAATACATCCCCATTATGTTTCCCTCCAGATTGGAATACAGCCCCATTATGTTTCTATAGATTGGAATACACCCCCATTATGTTTCCTCCAGAATGGAATACATCCCCATTATGTTTCCCTCCAGATTGGAATACATCCCCATTATGTTTCCCTCCAGATTAGAATACATCCCCATTATGTTTCCCTCCAGATTGGAATACATCCCCAATATATTTCTATAGATTGGAATTTATCCACATTATGTTTCTATAGATTGGAATTCATCCCCATTATGTTTCCTTTCAGATTGGAATACATCCCCATTATGTTTCCCTCCAGATTAGAATACATCCACATTATGTTTCTATAGATTGGAATACATCCCCATTATGTTTCTATAGACTGGAATACATCCCCATTATTTTTCTATTGATTGGAATACATCCCCATTATGTTTCCCTCCAGATTGGAATACATCCCCATTACGTTTCTATAGACTGGAATACATTCCCATTATGTTTCCCTCCAGATTGGAATACATCCACAATATGTTTCTATAGATTGGAATTTATCCACATTATGTTTCTATAGATTGGAATTCATCCCCATTATGTTTCCTCCAGATTGGAATACATCCCCATTATGTTTCTATAGAATGGAATACATCCCCATTATGTTTCCCTCCAGATTGGAATACATCCCCATTATGTTTCTATAGACTGGAATACATCCCCATTATGTTTCCCTCCAGATTGGAATACATCCCCATTATGTTTCTATTGATTGGAATACATCCCCATTATGTTTCCTTTCAGACTGGAATACATCCCCATTATGTTTCCGTCCAGATTGGAATACATCCCCATTACGTTTCTATAGACTGGAATACATTCCCATTATGTTTCTATAGACTGGAATACATCCCCATTATGTTTCTATAGACTGGAATACATCCCCATTATGTTTCCCTCCAGATTGGAATACATCCCCATTATGTTTCTATCCAGATTGGAATACATCCCCATTATGTTTCTATAGACTGGAATACATCCCCATTATGTTTCCCTCCAGATTAGAATACATCCCCATTATGTTTCCCTCCAGACTGGATTACATCCCCATTATGTTTCCCTCCAGACTGGAATACATCCCCATTATGTTTCTATTGATTGGAATACATCCCCATTATGTTTCCTTTCAGACTGGAATACATCCCCATTATGTTTCCCTCCAGATTAGAATACATCCCCATTATGTTTCCTCCAGACTGGAATACATCCCCATAATGTTTCCTCCAGATTGGAATACATCCCCATTATGTTTCTATTGATTGGAATACATCCCCATTATGTTTCCTTTCAGATTAGAATACATCCCCATTATGTTTCCTTTCAGATTAGAATACATCCCCATTATGTTTCCTTCCAGACTGGAATACATCCCCATTATGTTTCCTTCCAGATTGGCATACATCCCCATTATGTTTCTATTGATTGGAATATATCCCCATTATGTTTCTATTGATTGGAATACATCCCCATTATGTTTCTATAGATTGAAATACATCCCCATTATGTTTATAGACTGGAATACATCCCCATTATGTTTCCTTTCAGACTGGAATACATCCCCATTATGTTTCCTTTCAGATTGGAATACATCCCCATTATGTTTCTATTGATTGGAATACATCCCCATTATGTTTCCTTTCAGATTAGAATACATCCCCATTATGTTTCTATAGACTGGAATATATCCCCATTATGTTTCTATAGACTGGAATATATCCCCATTATGTTTCTATAGACTGGAATACATCCCCATTATGTTTCCTTTCAGACTGGAATACATCCCCATTATGTTTCCTTTCAGATTAGAATACATCCCCATTATGTTTCCTTTCAGATTAGAATACATCCCCATTATGTTTCTATAGACTGGAATATATCCCCATTACGTTTCTATAGATTAGAATACATCCCCATTATGTTTCCTTTCAGATTAGAATACATCCCCATTATGTTTCCTTTCAGATTGGAATACATCCCCATTATGTTTCCTTTCAGATTGGAATACATCCCCATTATGTTTCTCTCAGATTGGAATACATCCCCATTATGTTTCCTTTCAGATTGGAATACATCCCCATTATGTTTCTCTCCAGATTGGAATACATCCCCATTATGTTTCTATAGATTGGAATACATCCCCATTATGTTTCTATAGATTGGAATACATCCCCATTATGTTTCCCTCCAGACTGGAATACATCCCCATTATGTTTCTATAGATTAGAATACATCCCCATTATGTTTCCCTCCAGACTGGAATACATCCGCATTATGTTTCCCTCAGATTGGAATACATCCCCATTATGTTTCTATAGATTGGAATACACCCCCATTATGTTTCCCTCCAGATTGGAATACATCCACATTATGTTTCTATAGATTGGAATACATCCCCATTATGTTTCTATAGATTGGAATACATCCCCATTCTGTTTCCTCCAGATTGGAATACATCCCCATTTTGTTTCCTCCAGATTGGAATACATCCCCATTATGTTTCCCTCCAGATTGGAATACATCCCCATTATGTTTCCCTCCAGATTGGAATACATCCCCATTATGTTTCTATTGATTGGAATACATCCCCATTACATTTCTATAGACTGGAATACATCCCCATTATGTTTCCCTCCAGATTGGAATACATCCCCAATATATTTCTATAGATTGGAATTTATCCACATTATGTTTCTATAGATTGGAATTAATCCCCATTATGTTTCCTTTCAGATTGGAATACATCCCCATTATGTTTCCCTCCAGATTAGAATACATCCACATTATGTTTCTATAGATTGGAATACATCCCCATTATGTTTCTATAGACTGGAATACATCTCCATTATGTTTCCCTCCAGAATGGAATACATCCCCATTATGTTTCTATAGACTGGAATACATCCCCATTATTTTTCTATTGATTGGAATACATCCCCATTACGTTTCTATAGACTGGAATACATCCCCATTATGTTTCCCTCCAGATTGGAATACATCCCCATTATGTTTCCCTCCAGATTGGAATACATCCCCATTATGTTTCTATAGATTGGAATACATCCCCATTATGTTTCCCTCCAGATTGGAATACATCCCCATTATACTTCTATAGATTGGAATACATCCCCATTATGTTTCCCTCCAGATTGGAATACATCCCCATTATGTTTCCCTCCAGATTGGAATACATCCCCATTACGTTTCCCTCCAGATTGGAATACATCCCCATTATGTTTCCCTCCAGATTGGAATACATTCCCATTACGTTTCTGTAGGCTGGAATACATTCCCATTATGTTTCCCTCCAGATTGGAATACATCCCCATTATGTTTCTATAGATTGGAATACATCCCCATTATGTTTCTATTGATTGGAATACATCCCCATTACATTTCTATAGACTGGAATACATTCCCATTATGTTTCCCTCCAGATTGGAATACATCCCCATTATGTTTCTATTGATTGGAATACATCCCCATTATGTTTCCTTTCAGACTGGAATACATCCCCATTATGTTTCCCTCCAGATTGGAATACATCCCCATTATGTTTCTATAGATTGGAATACATCCCCATTATGCTTCTATAGATTGGAATACATCCCCATTATGTTTTGATAGATTGGAATACATCCCCATTATGTTTCTATAGACTGGAATACATCCCCATTATGTTTCCTTTCAGATTGGAATACATCCCGATTATGTTTCCTACAGATTAGAATACATCCACATTATGTTTTGATAGATTGGAATTTATCCACATTATGTTTCTATAGATTGGAATTAATCCCCATTATGTTTCCTTTCAGATTGGAATACATCCCCATTATGTTTCCCTCCAGATTAGAATACATCCCCATTATGTTTCTATTGATTGGAATACATCCCCATTATGTTTCCTTTCAGACTGGAATACATCCCCATTATGTTTCCCTCCAGATTGGAATACATCCCCATTATGTTTCTATAGATTGGAATACATCCCCATTATATTTCCCTCCAGATTGGGACATCCCCATTATGTTTCTATAGATTGGATTACATCCCCATTATGTTTCCCTCCAGATTGGAATACATCCCCATTATGTTTCTATTGATTGGAATACATCCCCATTATGTTTCCTTTCAGACTGGAATACATCCCCATTATGTTTCTATAGACTGGAATATATCCCCATTACGTTTCTATAGACTGGAATACATCCCCATTATGTTTCCTTTCAGATTAGAATACATCCCCATTATGTTTCCTTTCAGATTGGAATACATCCCCATTATGTTTCCTTTCAGATTGGAATACATCCCCATTATGTTTCTCTCAGATTGGAATACATCCCCATTATGTTTCCTTTCAGATTGGAATACATCCCCATTATGTTTCTCTCAGATTGGAATACATCCCCATTATGTTTCTATAGATTGGAATACATCCCCATTATGTTTCTATAGATTGGAATACATCCCCATTATGTTTCCCTCCAGACTGGAATACATCCCCATTATGTTTCTATAGATTAGAATACATCCCCATTATGTTTCCCTCCAGACTGGAATACATCCGCATTATGTTTCCCTCCAGATTGGAATACATCCCCATTATGTTTCTATAGATTGGAATACACCCACATTATGTTTCCCTCCAGATTGGAATACATCCACATTATGTTTCTATAGATTGGAATACATCCCCATTATACTTCTATAGATTGGAATACATCCCCATTCTGTTTCCCTCCAGATTGGAATACATCCCCATTTTGTTTCCTCCAGATTAGAATACATCCCCATTATGTTTCCTCCAGAATGGAATACATCCCCATTATGTTTCCCTCCAGATTGGAATACATCCCCATTATGTTTCCCTCCAGATTGGAATACATCCCCATTATGTTTCTATTGATTGGAATACATCCCCATTATGTTTCCTTTCAGACTGGAATACATCCCCATTATGTTTCTATAGACTGGAATATATCCCCATTACGTTTCTATAGACTGGAATACATCCCCATTATGTTTCCTTTCAGATTAGAATACATCCCCATTATGTTTCCTTTCAGATTGGAATACATCCCCATTATGTTTCCTTTCAGATTGGAATACATCCCCATTATGTTTCTCTCAGATTGGAATACATCCCCATTATGTTTCCTTTCAGATTGGAATACATCCCCATTATGTTTCTCTCAGATTGGAATACATCCCCATTATGTTTCTTTTCAGATTGGAATACATCCCCATTATGTTTCTCTCCAGATTGGAATACATCCCCATTATGTTTCTATAGATTGGAATACATCCCCATTATGTTTCTATAGATTAGAATACATCCCCATTATGTTTCCCTCCAGACTGGAATACATCCGCATTATGTTTCCCTCCAGATTGGAATACATCCCCATTATGTTTCTATAGATTGGAATACACCCCCATTATGTTTCCCTCCAGATTGGAATACATCCACATTATGTTTCTATAGATTGGAATACATCCCCATTATACTTCTATAGATTGGAATACATCCCCATTCTGTTTCCCTCCAGATTGGAATACATCCCCATTTTGTTTCCCTCCAGATTAGAATACATCCCCATTATGTTTCCCTCCAGAATGGAATACATCCCCATTATGTTTCCCTCCAGATTGGAATACATCCCCATTATGTTTCCCTCCAGATTAGAATACATCCCCATTATGTTTCCCTCCAGAATGTAATACATCCCCATTATGTTTCCCTCCAGATTGGAATACATCCCCAATATATTTCTATAGATTGGAATTTATCCACATTATGTTTCTATAGATTGGAATTAATCCCCATTATGTTTCCTTTCAGATTGGAATACATCCCCATTATGTTTCCCTCCAGATTAGAATACATCCACATTATGTTTCTATAGATTGGAATACATCCCCATTATGTTTCTATAGACTGGAATACATCTCCATTATGTTTCCCTCCAGATTGGAATACATCCCCATTATGTTTCCCTCCAGATTGGAATACATCCACATTATGTTTCTATAGATTGGAATACATCCCCATTATGTTTCTATAGACTGGAATACATCCCCATTATTTTTCTATTGATTGGAATACATCCCCATTACGTTTCTATAGACTGGAATACATTCCCATTATGTTTCCCTCCAGATTGGAATACATCCCCATTATGTTTCCCTCCAGATTGGAATACATCCACAATATGTTTCTATAGATTGGAATACATCCCCATTATGTTTCCCTCCAGATTGGAATACATCCCCATTATACTTCTATAGATTGGAATACATCCCCATTATGTTTCCCTCCAGATTGGAATACATCCCCATTATGTTTCCCTCCAGATTGGAATACATCCCCAATATGTTTCTATAGATTGGAATACATCCCCATTATGCTTCTATAGATTGGAATACATCCCCATTATGCTTCTATAGATTGGAATACATCCCCATTATGTTTCCCTCCAGATTGGAATACATCCACATTATGTTTCGATAGATTGGAATACATCCCCATTATGTTTCTATAGACTGGAATACATCCCCATTATGTTTCCTCCAGATTGGAATACATCCCCATTATGTTTCTATAGACTGGAATACATCCCCATTATGTTTCTATTGATTGGAATACATCCCCATTACATTTCTATAGACTGGAATACATTCCCATTATGTTTCCCTCCAGATTGGAATACATCCCCATTATGTTTCTATTGATTGGAATACATCCCCATTATGTTTCCTTTCAGACTGGAATACATCCCCATTATGTTTCCCTCCAGATTGGAATACATCCCCATTATGTTTCTATAGATTGGAATACATCCCCATTATGCTTCTATAGATTGGAATACATCCCCATTATGTTTTGATAGATTGGAATACATCCCCATTATGTTTCTATAGACTGGAATACATCCCCATTATGTTTCCTTTCAGATTGGAATACATCCCCATTATGTTTCCCTACAGATTAGAATACATCCACATTATGTTTTGATAGATTGGAATACATCCCCATTATGTTTCTATAGACTGGAATACATCCCCATTATGTTTCCTTTCAGATTGGAATACATCCCCATTATGTTTCCCTACAGATTAGAATACATCCCCATTATGTTTCTATTGATTGGAATACATCCCCATTATGTTTCCTTTCAGACTGGAATACATCCCCATTATGTTTCCCTCCAGATTGGAATACATCCCCATTACGTTTCTATAGACTGGAATACATTCCCATTATATTTCCCTCCAGATTGGGACATCCCCATTATGTTTCTATAGATTGGATTACATCCCCATTATGTTTCCCTCCAGATTGGAATACATCCCCATTATGTTTCTATTGATTGGAATACATCCCCATTATGTTTCCTTTCAGACTGGAATACATCCCCATTATGTTTCTATAGACTGGAATATATCCCCATTACGTTTCTATAGACTGGAATACATCCCCATTATGTTTCCTTTCAGATTAGAATACATCCCCATATGTTTCCTTTCAGATTGGAATACATCCCCATTATGTTTCCTTTCAGATTGGAATACATCCCCATTATGTTTCTCTCCAGATTGGAATACATCCCCATTATGTTTCCTTTCAGATTGGAATACATCCCCATTATGTTTCTCTCCAGATTGGAATACATCCCCATTATGTTTCTATAGATTGGAATACATCCCCATTATGTTTCTATAGATTGGAATACATCCCCATTATGTTTCCCTCCAGACTGGAATACATCCCCATTATGTTTCTATAGATTAGAATACATCCCCATTATGTTTCCCTCCAGAATGGAATACATCCGCATTATGTTTCCCTCCAGATTGGAATACATCCCCATTATGTTTCTATAGATTGGAATACACCCCCATTATGTTTCCTCCAGATTGGAATACATCCACATTATGTTTCTATAGATTGGAATACATCCCCATTATACTTCTATAGATTGGAATACATCCCCATTCTGTTTCCCTCCAGATTGGAATACATCCCCATTTTGTTTCCCTCCAGATTAGAATACATCCCCATTATGTTTCCTCCAGATTGGAATACATCCCCATTATGTTTCCTCCAGATTAGAATACATCCCCATTATGTTTCCCTCCAGAATGGAATACATCCCCATTATGTTTCCTCAGATTGGAATACATCCCCATTATGTTTCCTCCAGATTAGAATACATCCCCATTATGTTTCTCTCCAGATTGGAATACATCCCCATTATGTTTCCTTTCAGATTGGAATACATCCCCATTATGTTTCTCTCCAGATTGGAATACATCCCCATTATGTTTCTATAGATTGGAATACATCCCCATTATGTTTCTCTCCAGATTGGAATACATCCCCATTATGTTTCTATAGATTGGAATACATCCCCATTATGTTTCTATAGATTGGAATACATCCCCATTATGTTTCCCTCCAGACTGGAATACATCCGCATTATGTTTCCCTCCAGATTGGAATACATCCCCATTATGTTTCTATAGATTGGAATACACCCCCATTATGTTTCCCTCCAGATTGGAATACATCCCCATTATGTTTCCCTCCAGATTAGAATACATCCCCATTATGTTTCTATAGAATGTAATACATCCCCATTATGTTTCCCTCCAGATTGGAATACATCCCCATTATATTTCTATAGATTGGAATTTATCCACATTATGTTTCTATAGATTGGAATTAATCCCCATTATGTTTCCTTTCAGATTGGAATACATCCCCATTATGTTTCCCTCCAGATTAGAATACATCCACATTATGTTTCTATAGATTGGAATACATCTCCATTATGTTTCTATAGACTGGAATACATCCCCATTATTTTTCTATTGATTGGAATACATCCCCATTACGTTTCTATAGACTGGAATACATTCGCATTATGTTTCCCTCCAGATTGGAATACATCCCCATTATGTTTCCCTCCAGATTGGAATACATCCACAATATGTTTCTATAGATTGGAATACATCCCCATTATGTTTCCCTAGATTGGAATACATCCCCATTATACTTCTATAGATTGGAATACATCCCCATTATGTTTCCAGATTGGAATACATCCCCATTATGTTTCCTCCAGATTGGAATACATCCCCAATATGTTTCTATAGATTGGAATACATCCCCATTATGCTTCTATAGATTGGAATACATCCCCATTATGCTTCTATAGATTGGAATACATCCCCATTATGTTTCCCTCCAGATTGGAATACATCCACATTATGTTTCGATAGATTGGAATACATCCCCATTATGTTTCTATAGACTGGAATACATCCCCATTATGTTTCCCTCCAGATTGGAATACATCCCCATTATGTTTCTATAGACTGGAATACATCCCCATTATGTTTCTATTGATTGGAATACATCCCCATTACATTTCTATAGACTGGAATACATTCCCATTATGTTTCCCTCCAGATTGGAATACATCCCCATTATGTTTCTATTGATTGGAATACATCCCCATTATGTTTCCTTTCAGACTGGAATACATCCCCATTATGTTTCCCTCCAGATTGGAATACATCCCCATTATGTTTCTATAGATTGGAATACATCCCCATTATGCTTCTATAGATTGGAATACATCCCCATTATGTTTTGATAGATTGGAATACATCCCCATTATGTTTCTATAGACTGGAATACATCCCCATTATGTTTCCTTTCAGATTGGAATACATCCCCATTATGTTTCCCTACAGATTAGAATACATCCACATTATGTTTTGATAGATTGGAATACATCCCCATTATGTTTCTATAGACTGGAATACATCCCCATTATGTTTCCTTTCAGATTGGAATACATCCCCATTATGTTTCCCTACAGATTAGAATACATCCCCATTATGTTTCTATTGATTGGAATACATCCCCATTATGTTTCCTTTCAGACTGGAATACATCCCCATTATGTTTCCCTCCAGATTGGAATACATCCCCATTACGTTTCTATAGACTGGAATACATTCCCATTATATTTCCCTCCAGATTGGGACATCCCCATTATGTTTCTATAGATTGGATTACATCCCCATTATGTTTCCCTCAGATTGGAATACATCCCCATTATGTTTCTATTGATTGGAATACATCCCCATTATGTTTCCTTTCAGACTGGAATACATCCCCATTATGTTTCTATAGACTGGAATATATCCCCATTACGTTTCTATAGACTGGAATACATCCCCATTATGTTTCCTTTCAGATTAGAATACATCCCCATTATGTTTCCTTTCAGATTGGAATACATCCCCATTATGTTTCCTTTCAGATTGGAATACATCCCCATTATGTTTCTCTCCAGATTGGAATACATCCCCATTATGTTTCCTTTCAGATTGGAATACATCCCCATTATGTTTCTCTCCAGATTGGAATACATCCCCATTATGTTTCTATAGATTGGAATACATCCCCATTATGTTTCTATAGATTGGAATACATCCCCATTATGTTTCCCTCCAGACTGGAATACATCCCCATTATGTTTCTATAGATTAGAATACATCCCCATTATGTTTCCTCCAGACTGGAATACATCCGCATTATGTTTCCCTCCAGATTGGAATACATCCCCATTATGTTTCTATAGATTGGAATACACCCCCATTATGTTTCCCTCAGATTGGAATACATCCACATTATGTTTCTATAGATTGGAATACATCCCCATTATACTTCTATAGATTGGAATACATCCCCATTCTGTTTCCCTCCAGATTGGAATACATCCCCATTTTGTTTCCCTCCAGATTAGAATACATCCCCATTATGTTTCCCTCCAGATTGGAATACATCCCCATTATGTTTCCCTCCAGATTAGAATACATCCCCATTATGTTTCCCTCCAGAATGGAATACATCCCCATTATGTTTCCCTCCAGATTGGAATACATCCCCATTATGTTTCCCTCCAGATTAGAATACATCCCCATTATGTTTCCCTCCAGAATGTAATACATCCCCATTATGTTTCCCTCCAGAATGTAATACATCCCCATTATGTTTCCCTCCAGAATGTAATACATCCCCAATATGTTTCCCTCCAGATTAGAATACATCCACATTATGTTTCTATAGATTGGAATTTATCCACATTATATTTCTATAGATTGGAATTTATCCACATTATGTTTCTATAGATTGGAATTAATCCCCATTATGTTTCCTTTCAGATTGGAATACATCCCCATTATGTTTCCCTCCAGATTAGAATACATCCACATTATGTTTCTATAGATTGGAATACATCTCCATTATGTTTCTATAGACTGGAATACATCCCCATTATTTTTCTATTGATTGGAATACATCCCCATTACGTTTCTATAGACTGGAATTCTATAGACTGGAATACATCCCCATTATGTTTCCCTCCAGATTGGAATACATCCCCATTATGTTTCCCCCATTATGTTTCCAGATTGGAATACATCCCCATTATACTTCTATAGATTGGAATACATCCCCATTATGTTTCCCTCCAGATTGGAATACATCCCCATTATGTTTCCCTCCAGATTGGAATACATCCCCAATATGTTTCTATAGACTGGAATACATCCCCATTATGTTTCTATTGATTGGAATACATCCCCATTACATTTCTATAGACTGGAATACATTCCCATTATGTTTCCCTCCAGATTGGAATACATCACCATTATGTTTCTATTGATTGGATTACATCCCCATTATGTTTCCTTTCAGACTGGAATACATCCCCATTATGTTTCCCTCCAGATTGGAATACATCCCCATTACGTTTCTATAGACTGGAATACATTCCCATTATGTTTCCCTCCAGATTGGAATACATCCCCATTATGTTTCTATAGATTGGAATACATCCCCATTATGTTTCCCTCCAGATTGGAATACATCCCCATTATGTTTCTATTGATTGGAATACATCCCCATTATGTTTCCCTCCAGATTACATCCCCATTATGTTTCCCTCCAGACTGGAATACATCCCCATTATGTTTCTATTGATTGGAATATATCCCCATTATGTTTCTATTGATTGGAATACATCCCCATTATGTTTCCCTCCAGATTGGAATACATCCCCATTATGTTTCTATAGATTGGAATACATCCCCATTATGTTTCCCTCCAGATTAGAATACATCCCCATTATCTTTCCCTCCAGACTGGAATACATCCCCATTATGTTTCCCTCCAGATTGGAATACATCCCCATTATGTTTCTATTGATTGGAATACATCCCCATTATGTTTCTTTTGATTGGAATACATCCCCATTATGTTTCCTTTCAGACTGGAATACATCCCCATTATGTTTCCCTCCAGATTAGAATACATCCCCATTATGTTTCCCTCCAGAATGTAATACATCCCCATTATGTTTCTATAGATTGGAATTTATCCACATTATGTTTCTATAGATTGGAATTCATCCCCATTATGTTTCCTTTCAGATTGGAATACATCCCCATTATGTTTCTATAGACTGGAATACATCTCCATTATGTTTCCCTCCAGATTAGAATACATCCACATTATGTTTCTATTGATTGGAATACATCCCCATTATGTTTCCTTTCAGACTGGAATACATCCCCATTATACTTCTATAGATTGGAATACATCCCCATTATGTTTCCCTCCAGATTGGAATACATCCCCATTATGTTTCCCTCCAGATTAGAATACATCCCCATTATGTTTCTATAGACTGGAATACGTCCCCATTATGTTTCTATAGATTGGAATACATCCCCATTATGCTTCTATAGATTGGAATACATCCCCATTATGTTTCCCTTCAGATTGGAATACATCCCCATTATGTTTCCCTCCAGATTGGAATACATCCCCATTATGTTTCTATTGATTGGAATACATCCCCATTACATTTCTATAGACTGGAATACATTCCCATTATGTTTCCCTCCAGATTGGAATACATCCCCATTACGTTTCTATAGACTGGAATACATCCCCATTATGTTTCCCTCCAGATTAGAATACATCCCCATTATGTTTCCCTCCAGACTGGAATAGATCCCCATTATGTTTCCCTCCAGATTGAAATACATCCCCATTATGTTTCTATTGATTGGAATACATCCCCATTATGTTTCCTTTCAGACTGGAATACATCCCCATTATACTTCTATAGATTGGAAAACATCCCCATTCTGTTTCCCTCCAGATTGGAATACATCCCCATTATGTTTCTATTGATTGGAATACATCCCCATTACATTTCTATAGACTGGAATACATTCCCATTATGTTTCCCTCCAGATTGGAATACATCCCCATTATGTTTCTATTGATTGGAATACATCCCCATTATGTTTCCCTCCAGACTGTAATACATCCCCATTATGTTTCCTTTCAGACTGGAATACATCCCCATTATGTTTCCCTCCAGATTGGAATACATCCCCATTACGTTTCTATAGACTGGAATACATTCCCATTATGTTTCCCTCCAGATTGGGACATCCCCATTATGTTTCCCTCCAGATTAGAATACATCCCCATTATGTTTCCCTCCAGATTGGAATACATCCCCATTACGTTTCTATAGACTGGAATACATTCCCATTATGTTTCCCTCCAGATTGGGACATCCCCATTCTGTTTCCCTCCAGATTGGAATACATCCCCATTATGTTTCCCTCCAGATTGGAATACATCCCCATTATGTTTCTGTAGGCTGGAATACATCCCCATTATGTTTCTATTGATTGGAATACATCCCCATTATGTTTCTATTCAGACTGGAATACATTCCCATTATGTTTCCCTCCAGATTGGAATACATCCCCATTATGTTTCTATTGATTGGAATACATCCCCATTATGTTTCCTTTCAGACTGGAATACATCCCCATTATGTTTCCCTCCAGATTGGAATACATCCCCATTACGTTTCTATAGACTGGAATACATTCCCATTATGTTTCCCTCCAGATTGGGACATCCCCATTATGTTTCTATAGATTGGAATACATCCCCATTATGTTTCCTTTCAGACTGGAATACATCCCCATTATGTTTCCCTCCAGATTAGAATACATCCCCATTATGTTTCCCTCCAGACTGGAATAGATCCCCATTATGTTTCCCTCCAGATTGAAATACATCCCCATTATGTTTCTATTGATTGGAATACATCCCCATTATGTTTCCTTTCAGACTGGAATACATCCCCATTATGTTTCCCTCCAGATTGGAATACATCCCCATTATGTTTCTATAGACTGGAATACATCCCCATTATGTTTCCTTTCAGACTGGAATACATCCCCATTATGTTTCCCTCCAGATTAGAATACATCCCCATTATGTTTCCCTCCAGACTGGAATAGATCCCCATTATGTTTCCCTCCAGATTGAAATACATCCCCATTATGTTTCTATTGATTGGAATACATCCCCATTATGTTTCCTTTCAGACTGGAATACATCCCCATTATGTTTCCCTCCAGATTGGAATACATCCCCATTATGTTTCTATAGACTGTAATACATCCCCATTATGTTTCTATAGACTGGAATACATCCCCATTATGTTTCCCTCCAGATTGAAATACATCCCCATTATGTTTCTATTGATTGGAATACATCCCCATTATGTTTCCTTTCAGACTGGAATACATCCCCATTATGTTTCCCTCCAGATTGGAATACATCCCCATTATGTTTCTCTCCAGATTGGAATACATCCCCATTATGTTTCTATAGATTGGAATACATCCCCATTATGTTTCTATAGACTGTAATACATCCCCATTATGTTTCTATAGACTGGAATACATCCCCATTATGTTTCTATAGACTGGAATACATCCCCATTATGTTTCCTTTCAGACTGGAATACATCCCCATTATGTTTCCTTTCAGATTGGAATACATCCCCATTATGTTTCCTTTCAGATTGGAATACATCCCCATTATGTTTCCTTTCAGATTGGAATACATCCCCATTATGTTTCCTTTCAGATTGGAATACATCCCCATTATGTTTCCTTTCAGATTGGAATACATCCCCATTATGTTTCCTTTCAGATTGGAATACATCCCAATTATGTTTCCTTTCAGATTGGAATACATCCCCATTATGTTTCCTTTCAGATTGGAATACATCCCCTTTATGTTTCCTTTCAGATTGGAATACATCCCCATTATGTTTCCTTTCAGATTGGAATACATCCCCATTATGTTTCCTTTCAGATTGGACGGATATTAATTTGTGAATGTGATGTAGAGACACATGCCATTTAAATTTTATTCGTAGGACATTTGAACAGCATTTAAACATACAAACAGCCATATTTTTTACACTTTATATGTTGACAGGTCGTGTTTTAACCTGCAATCTTCGGTCTTTTACCCTCAGCACCACAAAAGAAACATGGTTTAAAATGTGGGATTGAACAATCTTCAACTCTGCAGTCAGATGACATCATATAAACATCCCCATCAAAATCTGTCAGTTTAAACTAGAGCCGTCAGTTTAAACTAGAGCTGTCAGTTTAAACTAGAGCCGTCAGTTTAAACTAGAGCTGTCAGTTTAAACTAGAGCTGTCAGTTTAAACTAGAGCCGTCAGTTTAAACTAGAGCTGTCAGTTTAAACTAGAGCCGTCAGTTTAAACTAGAGCTGTCAGTTTAAGATAGAGCTGTCAGTTTAAACTAGAGCTGTCAGTTTAAACTAGAGCCGTCAGTTTAAACTAGAGCTGTCAGTTTAAGATAGAGCTGTCAGTTTAAACTAGAGCCGTCAGTTTAAGATAGAGCTGTCAGTTTAAGATAGAGCTGTCAGTTTAAACTAGAGCTGTCAGTTTAAACTAGAGCTGTCAGTTTAAACTAGAGCTGTCAGTTTAAGATAGAGCTGTCAGTTTAAACTAGAGCTGTCAGTTTAAACTAGAGCCGTCAGTTTAAGATAGAGCTGTCAGTTTAAACTAGAGCCGTCAGTTTAAGATAGAGCTGTCAGTTTAAACTAGAGCTGTCAGTTTAAACTAGAGCTGTCAGTTTAAGATAGAGCTGTCAGTTTAAACTAGAGCCGTCAGTTTAAACTAGAGCTGTCAGTTTAAACTAGAGCTGTCAGTTTAAGATAGAGCTGTCAGTTTAAACTAGAGCTGTCAGTTTAAACTAGAGCTGTCAGTTTTTTGCATGGTCTGCATCTCAATATGACGGTCTTCAGCGGTGTTTGTCAGACCATGAGACATCCCGAACAATCGGTATTTTCACAAAAACGTCTGTAGCTTCTGCAAACTATGTTAGTTATGACCACTCTATCGAAACGGGATACTCTCACTGATACGATGGCGTTTGGCTCTACGACCCCCGCAATTATCACTCGTCTGAAGTCGGTAACACTGACGTGCCAAGTCCTGTCGTTAGCGTCCGAACCGTTTGAGCTACAAATGACCCCGCTATGGAACAGGGAGACACACAAACACAATGGGTTTTCTCCATTTTGTTCTTTTGGGAGCTTTGGGACGGTAATCCATACAAATGAATGAAAGTATTGAGGTAGTTTTGTGCCAACAAAAATAAGGGGTTAAATATGTGTAAAAATAAACAAATAACTATATATATTTATCCTGAGGTGTCTTATATCTCAGACAAACACTTAAAAACCTTATTCTTTCTGATTTATGTTTTCCCCATTCATGAAGGTGTTATTCAATGCGTTTCTAAGGGCTATAGCAGTAAATGCCAAATTCAATATTTAACCCAATAATTTGTAAATATATTTTGGGGATACCTAAAAGTCCTAAAATTCAAAAGGATCCATGGTATGACCATCTTAAGACGATTCCATATGTTACATGACATAAAGCATGTTTCTTTATTTGTAATGTTCTCCAAAACAAAGTAAAATGTATATTGGAATATTATATTAAACCTAAAACAAATGTGCTAAGAACATCATAAAAATGTACTTATTTAGAAAATTGTGGAACATTATGGAGCATTGTGGGAATGTTCTGTGCAGCCTTTGAATATCACAATAATATTCTTGCAACGTTAAGAGAATGTAATCTCTTGTAATGTACCCACATTGTTCCTGCTCAACTCGACAGTCTTAGTGTTTTGGGAACATGTCTTTCACAACCTAATGAAACATTGTGGGAACCTTTTTAAAGAACAGACTAAATGGGTTCTGGGAACGCTCTTGCAATATCAGGCGAATGTTTTATACAAACATTGTACAATCATCATCATGAATGGACAGTTTTGGTGTTATGAGAACATTTGCCGCAACCTAACGAATGTTCTTTCAGAGACACAATTTTGGTTTGCTGGGAAAACATTACTGTTACGCTGTTACGCTGTTACGTTGTATTACATTCCCTGGAAACCTAATGAGAACGTTTGGGGAACGTTCTGTTGCAGTTGTTACAGATGTTGCACAACATTTAAGGTGAATGTTAGGAGAACATTCCAAGGATAATTCATTTAAAACATATAAATATTTTTTTTATCAAAAACGTTATTTGAATGTTTTGGGGATGTTATCCTCCTAACGTTAGATAAAACCCTAACTAGAACTTAATAGTTATGTTGGTTATGTTCTTGGTTTGCTGGGATGTGAAACATTCCTGATATGAGTGGTTCACAGTCTTTAGAGACATCACAATACATTCATCAGGTATTTTATGTGAAGCGTTTTAATATTCCACTGGGTATTGAGAGGAAGAGACAGTGATGTTTGACTAGTCAAAGAACAAAAGGAGATCAGCTCTGAGATCACTGTCCTGTTTCACTAATCATTCACCTCAGCACTAAATCATTGACAGATGGGCTGTGTGTGTGTTGCACTGTGTCATAAGCTGCTCTGTACAGAGAGGCCTTTGAACCCTGTAGTTACTACAATAGAATAATAACCAGCCACTGACGGACTGACTGACTGGCTGTCTGACTGGGTAGCTGACTTGTTGGCTGTCTGACTGGGTAGCTGACTGGCTAGCTGACTTGTTGGCTGTCTGACTGGGTAGCTGACTGGCTAGCTGATTTGTTGGCTGTCTGACTGGGTAGCTGACTGGGCTAGCTGACTTGTTGGCTGTCTGACTGGCTAGCTGACTTGCTGGCTGTCTGACTGGGTAGCTGACTGGCTAGCTGACTGGCTAGCTGACTTGCCTGCTGTCTGACTTGCTGGCTGACTGACTGGCTGGCTGTCTGACTTGCTGACTGATTTTATTTATTAGGATCCCCATTAGCCGACACCAATGGCGACAGCTAGTCTTACTGGGATCCCCATTACTGGGATCCCCATTAGCCGACACCAATGGCGACAGCTAGTCTTACTGGGATCCCCATTACTGGGATCCCCATTAGACGACACCTTAACCCTGTCTAACAGCTGACATGCTCTGCTGTTCCAGTTGAAGTCGGAAGTTTACATACACCTCAGCAAAATACATTTAACTTTTTATGGCTGCAGGGGCAGTATTGAGTAGCTTGGATGAAAAGGTGCCCATTGTAAACGGCCAGCTCCTCAGTCTCAGTTGCTAATATATGCATATTATTATTAGTATTGGATAGAAAACACTCTAAAGTTTCCAAATCTGTCAAAATATTGTCTGTGAGTATAACAGAACTGATATTGCAGGCGAAACCCTGAGGAAAATCAAAATTCCATAGCCTCTCTTTGCTGGATTTAAAGGGATATGAACCAGATTCCTTTTCCTATCGCTTCCTCAGGGTGTCAACAGTCTTCAGACATAGTTTCAGGCTTTTATTTTGAAAAATGAGCCAGAACGATAACATCGCGTCAAGTGGTCACATGAGTTTTGCTCGCGCAACAGAGTTTGGACAGCCGTTGTCTTCCCCTCCCCTACTGTGAAAGACATTTGCGGTTGATATATTATCGATTATATATCTTAAAAACAACCTGAGGATTGATTGTAATAAAACGTTTGACATGTTTCTGTGGACATTATGGAAACTATTTGGAATTTTCGTCTGCGTTGTCGTGACCGCTCTTTCCTGGGGATTTCTGAACATAACGTGACAAACAAACGGAGGTATTTTGGATATAAAAATCATCTTTATGAAAAAAACAGAACATTTGATGTGTAACTGGGAGTCTCGTGAGTGAAAACATCCGAAGATCATCAAAGGTAAACGATTAATTTGATTGCTTTTCTGATTTTCGTGACCGAGCTACCTGATGCTAAGTGTACTTAATGTTTGCCGTGCTGTCGATAAATTTACACAAACGCTTGGATTGCTTTCGCTGTAAAGCATAATTCCAAAATCTGACAGGTGGATTAACAAAAGGCTAAGCTGTGTTTTCCTATATTGCACTTGTGATTTCATGAATATAAATATTTATAGTAATATTTATTGTATGTAGCGCTATGCTATTCAGCGGTTGTTGATGACACTTATCCCGATATCGGGATTGCAGCCATAAAAAGTTAAACTGACATTTAATCCTACAAAAATTCCCTGTCTTAGGTCAGTTAGTATCACCACTTTATCTTAAGGATGTGAAATGTCAGAATAATAGTAGAGAGAATGATTTATTTCAGCTTTTATTTATTTATTTCATCATATTCCCAGTGGGTCAGGAGTTTACATGCACTCAACTAGTATTTGGTAGCATTGCCTTTAAATTGTTTAACTTGGGTCAAACGTTTCGGGTAGCCTTCCACAAGCTTTCCACAATAAGTTGGGCGAATTTTGGCCCATTCCTCCTGACAGAGCTGGTGTAACTGAGTCAGATTTGTAGGCCTCCTTGCTCGCACATGCTTTTTCAGTTCTGCCCACAAATGTTCCATAGGATTGTTGAGATCCTCTAGATCACCACACCACAAACAATATACTTAAATATACTCAAGACTCTTCATCTAAAGCTGTGACTTTCGCCCAACAACCCAACATTTGATTTGTTAAATTACTTTTTGTTTATTTTGTTTTTAAAGTGACTTTGAGATTCGTGTGTCCAACACAGTTTTTCTACTTGCACGCACGCACACACACACACACACACACACACACACACATGCTTAGTGGACTTCACCAGACAGATGTTGCTCTCCGGTGTTGTAATTGTTGTTATTATTATACAGGGTCAGTAGTTATATACAGGGTCAGTAGTTATATACAGGGTCAGTAGCTATATACAGGGTCAGTAGTTATATACAGGGTCAGTAACTATATACAGGGTCAGTAACTATATACAGGGTCAGTAACTATATACAGGGTCAGTAGTTATATACAGGGTCAGTAGTTATATACAGGGTCAGTAACTATATACAGGGTCAGTAACTATATACAGGGTCAGTAGTTATATACAGGGTCAGTAGTTATATACAGGGTCAGTAACTATATACAGGGTCAGTAGTTATATACAGGGTCAGTAGTTATATACAGGGTCAGTTACAGGGTCAGTAGTTATATACAGGGTCAGTAGTTATATACAGGGTCAGTAGTTATATACAGGGTCAGTAACTATATACAGGGTCAGTAGTTATATACAGGGTCAGTAGTTATATACAGGGACAGTAACTATATAGAGGGTCAGTAGTTATATACAGGGTCAGTAGTTATATACAGGGTCAGTAGTTATATACAGGGTCAGTAGTTATATACAGGGTCAGTAACTATATACAGGGTCAGTAACTATATACAGGGTCAGTAGTTATATACAGGGTCAGTAGTTATATACAGGGTCAGTAGTTATATACAGGGTCAGTAACTATATACAGGGTCAGTAGTTATATACAGGGTCAGTAGTTATATACAGGGTCAGTAACTATATACAGGGTCAGTAGTTATATACAGGGTCAGTAGTTATATACAGGGTCAGTAGTTATATACAGGGTCAGTAGTTATATACAGGGTCAGTAACTATATACAGGGTCAGTAACTATATACAGGGTCAGTAGTTATATACAGGGTCAGTAGTTATATACAGGGTCAGTAACTATATACAGGGTCAGTAGTTATATACAGGGTCAGTAGTTATATACAGGGTCAGTAACTATATACAGGGTCAGTAGTTATATACAGGGTCAGTAGTTATATACAGGGTCAGTAGTTATATACAGGGTCAGTAGTTATATACAGGGTCAGTAACTATATACAGGGTCAGTAGTTATATACAGGGTCAGTAGTTATATACAGGGTCAGTAGTTATATACAGGGTCAGTTGAGTTTTTACCAAAAAGTTATATTTTGGTTTCATCTGACCATATGACATTCTCCCAATCTTCTTCTGGGTCATCCAAATGCTCTCTAGCAAACTTCAGACGGGCCTGGACATGTACTGGCTTAAGCAGGGGGACACGTCTGGCACTGCAGGATTTGAATCCCTGGCGGCGTAGTGTGTTACTGATGGTAGGCTTTGTTACTTTGGTCCCAGCTCTCTGCAGGTCATTCACTAGGTCCCCCCGTGTGGTTCTGGGATTTTTGCTCACCGTTCTTGTGATCATTTTGACCCCACGGGGTGAGATCTTGCATGGAGCCCCAGATCGAGGGAGATTATCAGTGGTCTTGTATGTCTTCCATTTCCTAATCATTGCTCCCACAGTTGATTTTTTCAAACCAAGCTGCTTACCTATTGCAGATTCAGTCTTCCCAGCCTGGTGCAGGTCTACAATTTGCTACAATTTTGTTTCTGTTGTCCTTTGACAGCTCTTTGGTCTTGGCCATAGTGGAGTTTGGAGTGTGACTGTTTGAGGTTGTGGACAGGTGTCTTTTATACTGATAACAAGTTCAAACAGGTGCCATTAATACAGGTAACGAGTGGAGGACAGAGGAGCCTCTCAAAGAAGAAGTTACAGGTCTGTGAGAACCAGAAATCTTGCTTGTTTGTAGGTGACCCAATACTTATTTTCCACCATAATTTGCAAATAAATTCATAAAAAATCCTACAATGTGATTTTCTGGATTTTTTTCCTAATTTTGTCTGTCATAGTTGAAGTGTACCTATGATGAAATTTACAGACCTCTCTCATCTTTTTAAGTGGGAGAACTTGCACAATTGGTGGCTGACTAAATACTTTTTTGCCCCACTGTATATACAGGGTCAGTAGCTATATACAGGGTCAGTAGCTATATACAGGGACAGTGGCTATATACAGGGTCAGTAGTTATATACAGGGTCAGTAGCTATATACAGGGTCAGTAGCTATATACAGGGTCAGTAGTTATATACAGGGTCAGTAGCTATATACAGGGTCAGTAGTTATATACAGGGACAGTAGCTATATACAGGGTCAGTAGTTATATACAGGGTCAGTAGCTATATACAGGGTCAGTAGCTATATACAGGGTCAGTAGTTATATACAGGGTCAGTAGCTATATACAGGGTCAGTAGCTATATACAGGGTCAGTAGCTATATACAGGGACAGTAGCTACATACAGGGTCAGTAGCTATATTCAGGGACAGTAGTTATATACAGGGTCAGTAGTTATACAGGGTCAGTAGTTATATACAGGGTCAGTAATTATATACAGGGACAGTAGTTACATACAGGGACAGTAGCTATATTCAGGGACAGTAGTTATACAGGGTCAGTAGTTATATACAGGGACAGTAGCTACATACAGGGTCAGTAGCTATATACAGGGTCAGTAGTTATATACAGGGTAAGTAGCTATATACAGGGTCAGTAGCTATATACAGGGACAGTTCCAGGATCAGTAGTTATATACAGGGACAGTTCCAGGGTCAGTAGTTATATACAGGGACAGTTCCAGGGTCAGTAGTTATATTCAGGGACAGTTCTAGGGTCAGTAGTTATATACAGGGACAGTTCCAGGGTTCCAGTCTGTCATCACCAAACCCCTCCGTGCTCTCATAAAATCTATAGATGTGTCATTCATTATTATCTAATTTAGTTTCATTGGAACTCTTATGACACACCAAAACGTTCCTCCTGAAACTTCCTCGTGGGCAGTGTATCCTAGCCCCCTGTCCCTCAGTGTATCCTAGCCCTGTGTCTCTGTGTATCCTAGCTCCCTGTCTCTCAGTGTATCCTAGCCCCCTGTCTCCCAGTGTATCCTAGCCTCTTCGTCTCCCAGTGGTGAGCTATTCTGAAAGCCCATTCAGTCTAGCTACGTCCCAAATGGGTCTCTATTCCCTAAATAGTGCACTGCTTTACAATAGAGACTCTTGGGAATAGGGTGCTATTTGGGACACACCTTCGGCAGTCTCTAGACTTCAACGTGATTACTGTTCCTGTCTGTTTTATGACACAGCTAGGACCAGCTAGGACCAGCTAGGACCTTCATAAAAGCTGTTGTGAAATCTGCCACACCTTCTCACCATGGTTTCACTCTGACTGGGAGGTAGGGAGTTGGGGTCAGGGGTGTGTGTGTGTGTGTGTGTGTGTGTGTGTGTGTGTGTGTGTGTGTGTGTGTGTGTGTGTGTGTGTGTGTGTGTGTGAGAGATCTGGCTAGCTTGGTAGAATACAGCTGACAATCTCACTCTGAAGAGGCATGTGCCCTTGTTCACTCTGAAGAGCAGTGTGTCAGTCGACCACTAGAGGGGGGTGTTGTCTCTCTCTCCAGGGTTAATCCAACCGAGCATTCCATCAGTATAGAGACCTGTGTGATGAAAGGTAGTAATTATACCTGTGAATAAATATTTCATATATTCAGGGATGAAGCGGTAATAGGGTGGGAGGTACTTATGTAGAGGACATTATCATCCCTTACAGTCAGCGCAGTTGTTGTTGTTCACATACTCTAGATCTTTCTACCTATATTGGTCATTTACAGAAACCTTGAGGCCCCAGGGTTAGTCCCCATGCAGCAGACACCCTAAGGCCCAAGGGTTAGAGTCGTCACCAGCAGACACCTTGAGGCCCCAGGGTTAGAGTCCTCACCAGCAGACACCTTGAGGCCCCAGGGTTAAAGTCCTCACCAGCAGACACCTTGAGGCCCCAGGGTTAGTCCCTATGCAGCAGACAACTTGAGGCCCCAGGGTTAGAGTCCTCACCAGCAGACACCTTGAGGCCCCAGGGTTAGAGTCCTCACCAGCAGACATCTTAAGGCCCAAGGGTTAGAGTCCTCACCAGCAGACACCTTGAGGCCCCAGGGTTTAGAGTCCTCACCAGAAGACACCTTGAGGCCCCAGGGTTAGAGTCCCTATGCAGTAGAAACCGAGGCCCCTGGGTTAGAGTCCCCAGCATCTAAAACCAAATCCAAGCATGAATAATATAACAGGATTCCTCTCTCTGTCAGATCAGATATAAGCTGTGCTAGTTAGCCTGCCAGGCAGAACTGTGAACACACATTAAATATACATGTCTCTCTCTCTCCGTCTCTCTCTCTCTCTCTCTCTCTCTCTCTCTCTCTCTCTCTCTCTCTCTCTCCTCTCTCTCTCTCCTCTCTCTCTCTCTCTCTCTCTCTCTCTCTCTCTCTCTCTCTCTCTCTCTCTCTCTGTCTCTCTCTCTGTCTCTCTCTCTCTCTCTGTCTCTCTGTCTCTCCCTCTCTCTCTCTCTCTCTCTGCTGCTGGGGGAAGTGTTCACCTGTTTATCTACGAGATTATAGTTACTCTAAGGGGATAATTTATTTAGAATTCTAGGATTTGGAGGTTGAAGGGTGTGATTTCAGACTAGGTTGAAGGATATGATTTCAGACTAGGTTGAAGGGTATGATTTCAGACTAGGTTGAAGGGTATGATTTCAGACTAGGTTGAAGGGTATGATTTCAGACTAGGTTGAAGGGTGTGATTTCAGACTAGGTTGAAGGGTGTGATTCCAGACTAGGTTGAAGGGTGTGATTCCAGACTAGGTTGAAGGGTGTGATTTCAGACTAGGTTGAAGGGTGTGATTTCAGACTAGGTTGAAGGGTGTGATTTCAGACTAGGTTGAAGGGTGTGATTTCAGACTAGGTTGAAGGTTATGATTTCAGACTAGGTTGAAGGGTGTGATTTCAGACTAGGTTGAAGGGTATGATTTCAGACTAGGTTGAAGGGTGTGATTTCAGACTAGGTTGAAGTTTATGATTTCAGACTAGGTTGAAGGGTGTGATTTCCGACTAGGTTGAAGTTTATGATTTCAGACTAGGTTGAAGGGTATGATTTCAGACTGGGTTGAAGGGTGTGATTCCAGACTAGGTTGAAGGGTGTGAATTCCTACTAGGTTGAAGGGTATGATTTCAGACTAGGTTGAAGGGTGTGATTTCAGACTAGGTTGAAGGTTATGATTTCAGACTAGGTTGAAGGGTGTGATTTCAGACTAGGTTGAAGTTTATGATTTCAGACTAGGTTGAAGGGTGTGATTTCAGACTAGGTTGAAGTTTATGATTTCAGACTAGGTTGAAGGGTGTGATTTCCGACTAGGTTCAAGTTTATGATTTCAGACTAGGTTGAAGGGTATGATTTCAGACTGGGTTGAAGGGTGTGATTCCAGACTAGGTTGAAGGGTGTGAATTCCTACTAGGTTGAAGTTTATGATTTCAGACTAGGTTGAAGGGTGTGATTTCAGACTAGGTTGAAGGGTGTGATTTCAGACTAGGTTGAAGTTTATGATTTCAGACTAGGTTGAAGTTTATGATTTCAGACTAGGTTGAAGTTTATGATTTCAGACTAGGTTGAAGGGTGTGATTTCAGACTAGGTTGAAGGGTGTGATTTCAGACTAGGTTGAAGATTATCATTCAGATTTTTAGAAGTCCGAGCAGATGTAATACTTCTATAGTACGGACTCAATCAAAGAGCAAGAGATGCATCTTATTTCCGTATCTAACACCTGTTTATGTTTGTGACTGTCATGCTAAGATCATTGAACAAGTGACCACACAGCCTTCAGAGGGGAGGCGCTGTACCTGACCTGATTTCACTGACGAAAGTAGTGAGTTTTCAGTGATGCTGAGGGGGAGAGAGAGAGATGGAGGAAGGGAGACGAGACGGGAGAGAGGGAGGGAGGGGGGAGAGAAAGAGAGGAGGGTGAAGTGTGCAAGAGGTGAGGGAGAGAGTTGGTGAAGACAGAGACCCTGAGAGAGAGAGAGAGAGATGAGAGTGACAGGTGAGAGAGAGAGAGAGTGGACAGTGTGAGAGAGAGAGAGAGAGAGAGAGAGAGAGAGAGAGTGTGAGAGGTGAGAGAGAGAGAGTGGACAGTGAGTGACAGGAGAGAGATGGACTGAGTGAGGGGTACAGAGCTCCGCCCCCTTGCTATAGTCTGCCACCTGTTCTGTTCCCCTCCCTCTCTCTCTCTCTGTGTGTCAGTCAGAGCTATCTGCTTCTCAACACTCAGCTGTAGCTAGGGCCAAATCAGAGTCACACCTGTTCTACAGCTGTTACTACCTGTTACCTGTTTCACATCCTTCCTGACAACATTGTTGGAGCCTGGAGGAAACAGGAGGAAGGGAGAGCTGCGGAGCAGTACAGAACAAAGCATCCTAACCTAAGGACTGAGCCAGGACCAGGAGAGCAGTCACAATGAGCTCTGTCATCAGAACAGACAGGAGGATGTAGGCTTCAGGACTGTGGATGGGACTTGATTTTGAAGACGTGCAGATTTGGCTCTTACTGCAACGTAAGGGGACAGTAAACTCGAAGGACTGACAGACAGCCTGTCAGAAAGACAGACATGACCTCACCAAACGGAGAAGACAGAGACCCTGAGATAGAGCTTTTTGTCAAGGTAAGATGTGTGTGACAGGTGTGTGTAGTGTAGTAGTGGACAGTGTGTGACAGGTGTGTGTGTGTAGTAGTGGACAGTGTGTGACAGGTGTGTTGGTGTAGTAGTGGACAGTGTGTGACAGGTGTGTGTGTGTAGTAGTGGACAGTGTGTGACTGGAGGGTGTGTTCTGTAGTGGAGTAGTGGACAGTGTGTGTGTGTTCTGTAGTGGAGTAGTGGACAGTGTGTGTGTTCTGTAGTGGAGTAGTGGACAGTGTGTGTGTTTCTGTAGTGGAGTAGTGGACAGTGTGTGTGTTCTGGAGTGGAGTAGTGGACAGTGTGTGTGTTCTGGAGTGGAGTAGTGGACAGTGTGTGTGTGTTCTGTAGTGGACAGTGTGTGTGTGTTCTGTAGTGGAGTAGTGGACAGTGTGTGTGTGTTCTGTAGTGGACAGTGTGTGTGTTCTGTAGTGGACAGTGTGTGTGTGTTCTGTAGTGGAGTAGTGGACAGTGTGTGTGTGTTCTGGAGTGGAGTAGTGGACAGTGTGTGTGTGTTCTGTAGTGGACAGTGTGTGTGTGTTCTGTAGTGGAGTAGTGGACAGTGTGTGTGTTCTGTAGTGGAGTAGTGGACAGTGTGTGTTGTAATAGTAGGGTTAGATTTTCAACAGCAACAGATTCTGCTGAGATCGACCCAGGAGACACCAATACTCTAGGTGTTGCTGGCAGAGTAACACAGCCTTCTCCGACCTGCCCTATGGCTATAGCGGTACACACTATCCTACCTTATCCACGTATATCCTCATACACACTATCCTACCTTATCCACGTATATCCTCATACACACTGACATCCAACTGTATCCTTCCTGGTTCTGGACCGTATGCACAAAGTATCCAGGATCAGTTTGGGCTTTTAAATCATAATGATTAAGAGGGGAGGGGGGCTGATCCTGGATCAGTAACTGAGATACTAAGTGAATACAGGTCCTGATACCAGCCACATGATATCCCCCCTGAGGGTTACAGCAGGTGTGGGTACCTGGAGGACTGAGCAAAGGGTTAGGCAGAGAGAATCAGGTGTGGGTACCTGGAGGACTAGAGCAAAGGGGAGGCAGAGAGAATCAGGTGTGGATACCTGGAGGACTAGAGCAAAGGGGAGGCAGAGAGAATCAGGTGTGGGTACCTGGAGGACTAGAGCAAAGGGGAGGCAGAGAGAAGCAGGTGTGGATAAATGGAGGACTAGAGCAAAGGGGAGGCAGAGAGAATCAGGTGTGGGTACCTGGAGGACTTAGAGCAAAGGGGAGGCAGAGAGAAGCAGGTGTGGATACCTGGAGGACTAGAGCAAAGGGGAGGCAGAGAGAAGCAGGTGTGGATAAATGGAGGACTAGAGCAAAGGGGAGGCAGAGAGAAGCAGGTGTGGGTACGGAGGACTAGACGAAGGTTAAGAATCAGTGTGCAGCCAGCCATGTAGCCTGAAAATCAGCTGACATGGTCTCAGGGGACAACAGACACATCACTGACACAGCTGACATGGTCTCAGGGGACAACAGACACATCACTGACACAGCTGACATGGTCTCAGGGGACAACAGACACATCACTGACACAGCTGACATGGTCTCAGGGGACAACAGACACAGCTGACATGGTCTCAGGGGACAACAGACACATCACTGACACAGCTGACATGGTCTCAGGGGACAACAGACACATCACTGACACAGCTGACGTGGTCTCAGGGGACAACAGACACAGCTGACATGGTCTCAGGGGACAACAGACACATCACTGACTATTCTCCACTGTACACAATCCTTGTTTTAAGAACTATGACCTGAAGGTAAAAAACAGAGAGTCCAAGGCTGAAAACCAGACATGTTGCATCTGTTCCCCATGCTGCCCTGGGGGACCTGCCCTATATAGAGGGAATGACAGATATCACATGGACCAACGCTGCATCTCATAGGATCCAAGCGAACTCACATCACACATGTTACAGGACCCACATATTAAGGTCAGGAAGAGGAGGCTCACACATGTTAAAATTAAGGGAAGAGGAGGTTCACACATTAAGGTCAGGAAGAGGAGGTTCACACATTAAGGTCAGGAAGAGGAGGTTCACACATTAAGGTCAGGAAGAGGAGATTCACACATTAAGGTCAGGAAGAGGACTATTGATTTGAAGAGATTCTGATACTACTTAACATTAGACAGCTCACAGTGCTTTAGCCTCAACTAAATCTCTCTTCTGAGACAAGGGGATTGACCTGGAATTTATTCACCCCAGCGTACTGTGGACAGTGGGTACTATCAAAACAAACCATGGCACCCTCATGGTAAACATCCTGGTGTCTTTGGTAAGAGGAGATGTGAGTTGTAGTAGGTTCATCAGGTCAATGTATCAGGTCCGTGTAGCAGGTCAGTTCAGTCCAGTGCCCTAATATCAGGTTGGTGCAGGTCAGTCTATCAGATCTGCTGAACCACTGCTCTGAGAATCCATGACTAGCCTGGAGTTTATTCACCCCAAGGGACTGTGGGTAGTGGACACGCACCATAACAAACCTGGGCAACTTCCTCTTATTTGATTGTAAATGTTTTGGATTTGAACAAACTGTCATCTCTCCAATGAACCTCAGGTCATTCCAGTTGAGTTTAATCCTGTGCTTTGTACCCTGTTTGTCTGTTGTCAGTCCATCATCCTCAGGTCAGTCTTGTCAACCCATCCTCAGGTCAGTCTTATCAGTCCCTCCTCAGGTCAGTCCGTTGTCAGCCCCTCCTCGGGTCAGTCTGTTAGGTCAGTCTTGTCAGCCCCTCAGGACAGCCCCTCAGGTCAGTCCGTTAGGTCAGCCCCTCAGGTCAGTCCTTCCTCAGGTCAGTCCGTTAGGTCAGCCCTTCCTCAGGTCAGTCTGTCATCAGCCCTTCCTCAGGTCAGTATGTCGTCAGCCCTTCCTCTGGTCAGCCCTTCCTCAGGTCAGTCTGTTGTCAGCCTTCCTCTGGTCATTCCCTTCCTCAGGTCAGTCTGTTGTCAGCCCTTCCTCTGGTCAGCCCTTCCTCAGGTCAGTCTGTTGTCAGCCCTTCCTCAGGTCAGCCCTTCCTCAGGTCAGTCTGTCGTCAGCCTTCCTCAGGTCAGTCTGTTGTCAGTCCTTCCTCAGGTCAGTCTGTTGTCAGCCCTTCCTCAGGTCAGTCTGTTGTCAGCCCTTCCTCAGATCAGTCTGTCATCAGCCCTTCCTCTGGTCAGACCTTCCTCAGGTCAGTCTGTCCCTTCCTCAGCCAGCCCTTTCCTCAGGTCAGTTCTGTCAGCCCTTCCTCAGGTCTTCCTCAGGTCAGCCCTTCCTCTGGTCAGCCCTTCCTCAGGTCAGCCCTTCCTCAGGTCAGTATGTTGTCAGTTCTTCCTGTGGTGAGTATGTTGCCAGTCTGTTGTCAGCCCTTCCTCAGGTCAGACTTGTCAGTCTGTTAGGTCAGTCCGTCGTCAGCCCTTCCTCAGGTCAGTCCTTCCTCAGGTCAGTCTGTTGTCAGCCCTTCCTCAGGTCAGTCTGTTGTCAACCCTTCCTCTGGTCAGTCCTTCCTCAGGTCAGTCCATCGTCAGCCCTTCCTCAGGTCAGTCTGTCATCAGGTCAGTCTGTTGTCAGCCCTTCCTCTGGTCAGTCCTTCCTCAGGTCAGCCCTTCCTCAGGTCAGTCTGTCGTCAGTCCTTCCTCAGGTCAGTCTGTCGTCAGTCCTTCCTCAGGTCAGTCTGTCGTCAGTCCTTCCTCGTGTCAGTCTGTCGTTCCTTCCTCAGGTCAGTCTGTCCCTTCCTCAGGTCAGTCTGTTCGTCAGTCCTTCCTCAGGTCAGTCTGTCGTTCCTCAGGTCAGCCCTTCCTCCTTCCTTCCTCAGGTCAGTCTGTCGTCAGTCCTTCCTCAGGTCAGTCTGTCGTCAGTCCTTCCTCAGGTCAGCCCTTCCTCAGGTGAGTCTGTCGTCAGTCCTTCCTCAGGTCAGTCTGTCGTCAGTCCTTCCTCAGGTCAGTCTGTCGTCAGTCCTTCCTCAGGTCAGTCTGTCAGGTCAGTCCTTCCTCAGGTCAGTCCTTCCTCAGGTCAGGTCAGTCTGTCGTCAGTCCTTCGTCAGGTCAGTCTGTCGTCTGTCGTCAGTCCTTCAGTCCTTCCTCATGTCAGTCTGTCGTCAGTCCTTCCTCAGGTCAGTCTGTCGTCAGTCCTTCCTCAGGTCAGTCTGTCGTCAGTCCTTCCTCAGGTCAGCCCTTCCTCAGGTGAGTCTGTCGTCAGTCCTTCCTCAGGTCAGTCTGTCGTCAGTCCTTCCTCAGGTCAGTCTGTCGTCAGTCCTTCCTCAGGTCAGTCTGTCGTCAGTCCTTCCTCAGGTCAGTCTGTCGTCAGTCCTTCCTCATGTCAGTCTGTCGTCAGTCCTTCCTCAGGTCAGTCTGTCGTCAGTCCTTCCTCAGGTCAGTCTGTCGTCAGCCCTTCCTCTGGTCAGTCCTTCCTCAGGTCAGTCTGTCGTCAGCCCTTCCTCAGGTCAGTCTGTTGTCAGTCCTTCCTCAGGTCAGTCTGTTGTCAGTCCTTCCTCAGGTCAGTCTGTTCTCAGTCCTTCCTCAGGTCAGTCCTTTCCTCAGGTCAGTCTGTTGTCAGCCCTTCCTCTGGTCAGTCCTTCCTTCAGGTCAGTCTCAGGTCAGTCTGTCAGTCCTTCCTCAGGTCAGTCTGTCGTCAGTCCTTCCTCAGGTCAGTCTGTCGTCAGCCCTTCCTCTGGTCAGTCCTTCCTCAGGTCAGCCCTTCTTCAGGTCAGTCTGTCGTCAGCCCTTCCTCAGGTCAGTCCTTCCTCAGGTCAGTCTGTTGTCAGTCCTTCCTCAGGTCAGTCTGTCATCAGCCCTCAGGTCAGTCCTCCTCTGGTCAGTCAGTCCTTCCTCAGGTCAGTCTGTCGTCAGCCCTTCCTCAGGTCAGTCTGTCGTCAGTCCTTCCTCAGGTCAGTCTGTCGTCAGCCCCTTCCTCTGGTCAGTCCTTCCTCAGGTCAGTCTGTCGTCAGTCCTTCCTCAGGTCAGTCTGTCAGTCAGGTCAGTCTGTCGTCAGTCCTTCCTCAGGTCAGTCTGTTGTCAGTCCTTCCTCAGGTCAGTCTGTCAGCCCTCCTCAGCCCTTCCTTCTGGTCAGTCCTTCCTCAGGTCAGCCCTTCCTCAGGTCAGTCTGTCGTCAGCCCTTCCTCAGGTCAGTCTTTCCTCAGGTCAGTCTGTTGTCAGTCCTTCCTCAGGTCAGTCTGTCGTCAGTCCTTCCTCAGGTCAGTCTGTCGTCAGTCCTTCCTCGTGTCAGTCTGTCGTCAGTCCTTCCTCAGGTCAGTCTGTTGTCAGTCCTTCCTCAGGTCAGTCTGTTCTCAGTCCTTCCTCAGGTCAGTCCTTCCTCAGATCAGTCTGTCGTCAGCCCTTCCTCTGGTCAGTCCTTCCTCAGGTCAGTCTTCGTCAGCCCTTCCTCAGGTCAGTCTGTCGTCAGTCCTTCCTCAGGTCAGTCTGTTGTCAGTCCTTCCTCAGGTCAGTCTGTCGTCAGTCCTTCCTCAGATCAGTCTGTCATCAGCCCTTCCTCTGGTCAGCCCTTCCTCAGGTCAGTCTGTCGTCAGTCCTTCCTCAGATCAGTCTGTCATCAGCCCTTCCTCTGGTCAGCCCTTCCTCAGGTCAGTCTGTCGTCAGCCCTTCCTCAGGTCAGTCTGTCGTCAGCCCTTCCTCAGGTCAGTCTGTCGTCAGCCCTTCCTCAGGTCAGCCCTTCCTCAGGTCAGTATGTTGTCAGCCATTCCTCAGGTCAGACTTGTCAGTCTGTTAGGTCAGTCCGTCGTCAGCCCTTCCTCAGGTCAGTCCTTCCTCAGGTCAGTCTGTTGTCAGCCCTTCCTCAGGTCAGACTTGTCAGTCTGTTAGGTCAGTCCGTCGTCAGCCCTTCCTCAGGTCAGTCCTTCCTCAGGTCAGTCTGTTGTCAGCCCTTCCTCAGGTCAGTCTGTTGTCAACCCTTCCTCTGGTCAGTCCTTCCTCAGGTCAGTCCATCGTCAGGTGAGTCTGTCGTCAGTCCTTCCTCAGGTCAGTCTGTCGTCAGTCCTTCCTCAGGTCAGTCTGTCGTCAGTCCTTCCTCAGGTCAGTCTGTCGTCAGTCCTTCCTCAGGTCAGTCTGTCGTCAGTCCTTCCTCAGGTCAGTCCTTCCTCAGGTCAGTCTGTCGTCAGTCCTTCCTCAGGTCAGTCTGTCGTCAGTCCTTCCTCAGGTCAGTCCTTCCTCAGGTTAGTCTGTTGTCAGTCCTTCCTCAGGTCAGTCTGTTGTCAGTCCTTCCTCAGGTCAGTCTGTCGTCAGCCCTTCCTCTGGTCAGTCCTTCCTCAGGTCAGCCCTTCCTCAGGTCAGTCTGTCGTCAGTCCTTCCTCAGCTCAGTCCTTCCTCAGGTCAGTCTGTTGTCAGTCCTTCCTCAGGTCAGTCCTTCCTCAGGTCAGTCTGTTGTCAGTCCTTCCTCAGGTCAGTCTGTCTGTCATCAGCCCTTCCTCTGGTCAGTACTTCCTCAGGTCAGTCTGTTGTCAGTCCTTCCTCCTCAGGTCAGTCTGTCATCAGCCCTTCATCTGGTCAGCCCTTCCTCAGGTCAGTCTGTCATCAGTCCTTCCTCTGGTCAGTCTGTCATCAGCCAGTCTGTTGTCAGCCCTTCCTCAGATCAGTCTGTCATCAGCCCTTCCTCTGGTCAGTCCTTCCTCAGGTCAGTCTGTCATCAGCCCTTCATCTGGTCAGTCCTTCATCAGCCCTTCCTCTGTTGTCAGTCCTTCCTCAGGTCAGTCTGTCATCAGCCCTTCATCTGGTCAGTCCTTCCTCAGGTCAGTCTGTCGTCAGTCCTTCCTCAGGTCAGTCTGTCGTCAGTCCTTCCTCAGGTCAGTCTGTCTTCAGCCTTCCTCAGGTCAGTCTGTCTGTCTATACTGAACAACAAAACCACAACATGTAAAGTGGTGGTTTCATGAGCTGAAATAAAAGTTCCCAGAAATGTTCCATACGCACAAAAATATAATTTCTCTTAAATTTGTTTACATCCCTGTTAGTGAGCATTTGATCCTTTGTCAATATAATCCATCCAACTGACAGGTGTGGCATAAACAGAAGCTGATTATACAGCATGATCATTACACAGGTGCACCATGTTCTGAGGACAATAAAAGGCCAATCTAAAATATACAGTTTTGTCACACAACACAATGCCACAGTCTGAAGTTGAGGGAGTGTGCATTTGGCATGCTGACTGCAGGACCATCCACCAGAGCTGTTACCAGAGAATTGAACATTAATTTCTCTACCATAAACCACATCCAATGCCATTTTAGAGAATTTGTCCAACTGGCTTCACAACTGTAGACCACGTGTATGGCGTCATGTAGACGAGCAGTTTGTTGATGTCAATGTTGTGAACTGGGTGCCCCATGGTGGAGGCGGGATTATGGTATTGGCAGGCATAAACTACGGACAGTGAACACAATAGCATTTTATTGATTGCAATTTGAATGCACAGAAATACCTTGATCAAATCAAATGTTATTGGTCACATACACATCACATTTTATTTGGAGTGTAGCAAAATGCTTCTGAGACCCATTGTGAGGTCAATTTTTATTAAAGGTGTTTGTGGCCAACATACAGTGCATTCAGAAAGTACTCAGACCCCTTGACTTTTTCCACATTTTGGGTTGTAATGTGCCCTTCACTGATGAGGGGCTTCCGTCTGGCCACTCTACCATAAGGCCTGATTGGTGGAGTGTTGCAGAGATGGTTGTCCTTCTGGAAGGTTTTCCCATCTCCACAGAGGAACTCTAGAGCTCTGTCAGAGTAACCATCGTGTTCTTGGTCACCTCCCTGACCAAGGCCCTTCTCCCACGATTGCTCAGTTTGGCCGGGCGACCAGCTCTAGGAAGAGTCTTGGTGGTTCTAAACTTCTTTCATTTAAGAATGATGCAGAAATGTTTTGATACCCTTCCCCAGATCTGTGCCTCGCCACAATCCTGTCTCTGAGCTCTACAGACAATTCCTTGGCTTGGTTTTTGGTCTGACATTCACTGTCAACTGTGGGACCTTATATAGACAGGTGTGTGCCTTTCCAAATCATGTTCAATCAATTGAATATACCACAGGTGGACAACAATCAAGTTGTAGAAAATCAAGCTGTAGAAACATCAAGGATGATCAATGGAAACAGGATGCACCTGAGCTCAATTTCGAGTCTCAGAAAAAGGACTATGCAAATAAGGTATTTCTTGTTTTTTATTTAAATACATTTGCAAACATTTCTAAAACCCTTTTTTTTTGCTTTTCATTCTCATTGATGAGGAGGGGAAAAAATCAAGGTTGTAACAAAATGTAGAAAAAGTCAAGGGGTCTGAATACTTTCCAAGTACACTGTATATCCATCTGTATTCCCAGTCATGTTAAATCCATAGATCTAATGAATTCATTTCAATTGACTGATTTCCTCATATGAACTGTAACTCAGTAAAATGTTGCGTTTTATATTTTTGTTCCATATACAGAATAGGATCAATAACCCAAAACAACTACTCCGTTTCTGGTTCATAAGAAAGCTCACTTTTGATTTGTGTTTTTGGTTGATTTAAAAAAAAATGTTTTCTGAATATTTAGACAAGTTAACTGGCTCCTAACTCCTTGATCCTGCTTTTGTATTGGTCAGTTTAGTCAAGGAACGCCCTACAGATGTAGGATCTTAATTTGAGCCAGTCTCCTACAGCAGGAAAATAATCCTGCTGCAACAGGAAATGTGAATAATTAATTTGGATTATAAATTTGATGCGGTGGATACATTTTTTAGTAAAGGAAAAATAAAGTCTGAAATTTAAAAGTGGAAATGACAAACTATGGAAGCCTTTTAAACCTCAAGTACACTAAATGTTTACAAAGTGACGCAGTGTGCAAATTAAGTGTTTGCATTGTACAGGTCAGTGTATTAGGGTCAGGCCTCTGCCCTGCTGTCCCTCTATAGTGTGTTCTATTGTCCTCAGTGTTCTAGATGTTGCCTATCTATTATGATCAGCAGTGTATTGTGTTACCACAGGACCCATAGAACTCAGCTCAGCAACAACAATACACTTGTAGAAGCTTCAACACACGCACACACACACACACACACACACACACACACACAACACACACACACACACACACACACACACACACACACACACACACACACACACACACACACACACACACACACACACACACACACACACACACACACACACACACACACACACACATGGTACACACACATCACACACAGTGGTCCACAGACAGAAGCTTTACTACAGGGGGGGGGGCATTGGCATACAGTCTAGTCAGCATGGTACAGAGAGACAGTGGCTCATCAGATACAGTGGTCCATCAATCTACACTAGCTATCCTGACCTCCCTGCCCCATACTACACTAGCTAGTCTGACCTCCACACCCCATATTACACAGGCTAGCTAGTCTGACCTCCACACCCCATATTACACAGGCTAGCTAGTCTGACCTCCACACCCCATATTACACACGCTAGCTAGTCTGACCTCCACACCCCATATTACACAGGCTAGCTAGTCTGACCTCCACACCCCATATTACACAGGCTAGCTAGTCTGACCTCCACACCCCATATTACACAGGCTAGCTAGCCTGACCTCCACACCCCATATTACACAGGCGGGCTAGCCTGACCTCCACACCCCATATTACACACGCTAGCTAGCCTCGCCCCATACTACACTAGCTACCCTTACAGCAATTAACCGTGGTTCTACCATGGTACGTTCATTCATACCATGGTACTAATTTGGTACTTTCATTCATACCATGGTACTAATTTGGTACTTTCACTTATACTATGGTACTAATATGGTACTTTCACTTATACCATGGTATAGTCTCAATCCTAGAAATGTACCATGGTTTAGCCTTGAAGTATGATGGTACTGCCATTAAATATTACCATGATATGGCATCATTTAAACCACGGTGTACATATATGTGGATCATGTGTAACCGATGTGAAATGGCTAGCTAGTTAGCGGTGGTGCGCGCTAATAAAATCAAATCAAATCAAATCAAATTGTATTTGTCACATACACATGGTTAGCAGATGTTAATGCGAGTGTAGCGAAATGCTTGTGCTTCTAGTTCCGACAGTGCAGTAATAACGAACAAATAATCTAACTAACAATTCCAAAAAACTACTGTCTTATACACAGTGTAAGGGGATAAAGCGTAATAGCGTTTCAATCGGTGACGTCACTCCCTCTGAGACCTTGGAGTAGTTATTCCCCTTGCTCTGCAAGGGCCGCGGCTTTTGTGGAGTGATGGGTAACGATGCTTCGTGAGTGTCAGTTGTCTATGTGTGCAGAGGATCCCTGGTTCGAGGCGAGGAGAGGGAAGGAAGCTATACTGTTACACATGGAAATAGCGTGGTTTTAACCTACATTCTACATTCTACCATGGTAATGCACAATTGTGATTAATGGTACCGTCTTTATTAATTGTGCGTTACCATAGTACAACAGTACAATGGCAGAGCCAAGCCAACTGAAAACTGTACCGTGATGATAACTATCACCGTGATCATAACGTTTAAAATATTGACTTCATCTGGTGCATATTCTGTTCTTCTGAGTAGCTGCAGGAACAGGGTAGGAGAGCCCATGGTATAGAGGCATGGCATGGAGCATAGCCAGTAGGGTAACTCATATTCTGTTCTTCTGAAATACATTGTTTTCATATCTAAATGTTTCTTTAGACCTGCTAATCGGCGGTTTGTAGGCCCGGAGATCTGGAGATGCTGAACGTGTTTATGTTAATTAACCCCCTAGAGTCGATTGACCCGTCGATCTAATTTACATAACAAATGCATGAATGCGTCTCAACCTATGTAACACTTCAGGTGAAAGGTGAAAGAGATCGTGGTTTGTCCTGAAAATCTGTCTTCTAACAACAACAAAAAAACATCTGTAGCCTCAAACTATTATGACCTTATATAACCTCTATGGAAACTAATATGACCTTATATAACCTCTATGGAAACTATTATGACCTTATATAACCTCTATGGAAACTAATATGACCTTATATAACCTCTATGGAAACTAATATGACCTTATATAACCTCTATGGAAAGTGGAGACTCTCACAAACACGACGGTGTTCTCCCATTTGCTCGAGACCCTCACAACTGTCACTGCTCTACAATACCCACAAGTGTCATCCGGGTTCATCTGAAGGTAACCGGTTCATTGCCACATACCCAGCCCTGTGCATCCTAGCTCCATACCCGGCCCAGTGCCCCTAGCTCCATACCCAGCCCTGAGACTCTTAGCTCCACACCCAGCCCTGTAGATCTTAGCTCCATACCCAGCCCTGTAGACCCTAGCTCCATACCCAGCCCCGAAGACCCTAGCTCCATACCCAGCCCTGTGGATCCTAGTTCCATACCCAGCCCTGTGGACCCTAGCTCCATACCCAGCCCTGTGGACCCTAGCTCCATATCAAATCAAATCAAATCAAATTTATTTATATAGCCCTTCGTACATCAGCTGATATCTCAAAGTGCTGTACAGAAACCCAGCCTAAAACCCCAAACAGCAAGCAATGCAGGTGTAGAAGCACGGTGGCTAGGAAAAACTCCCTAGAAAGGCCAAAACCTAGGAAGAAACCTAGAGAGGAACCAGGCTATGTGGGGTGGCCAGTCCTCTTCTGGCTGTGCCGGGTGGAGATTATAACAGAACATGGCCAAGATGTTCAAATGTTCATAAATGACCAGCATGGTCGAATAATAATAAGGCAGAACAGTTGAAACTGGAGCAGCAGCACAGTCAGGTGGAAGTTGAAACTGGAGCAGCAGCATGGCCAGGTGGACTGGGGACAGCAAGGAGTCATCATGTCAGGTAGTCCTGGGGCATGGTCCTAGGGCTCAGGTCAGTTGAAACTGGAACAGCAGCATGGCCAGGTGGACTGGGGACAGCAAGGAGTCATCATGTCAGGTAGTCCTGGGTCATGGTCCTAGGGCTCGGGTCCTCCGAGAGAGAGAAAGAAAGAGAAGGAGAGAATTAGAGAACGCACACTTAGATTCACACAGGACACTGAATAGGACAGCCCTGTAGACCCCTAGCTCCATACCCAGCCCTGTAGACCCCTTGCTCCATACCCAGCCCTGTAGACCCCTAGCTCCATACCCAGCCCTGTAGATCCTAGCTCCATACCCAGCCCTGTAGACCCTAGCTCATACCCAGCCCTGTAGACCCTAGCTCCATACCCAGCCCTGTGGACCCTAGCTCCATACCCAGCCCTGTGGACCCCTAGCTCCATACCCAGCCCATTGCTATGTAAAGGTATCTCTGTGGTCGATGAAGCAGGTAATGGAATCAGTATTCATAATTCAGTCAGTCCATGGTGTCAGGTGACTGGGTTAGTTTCCACCGCTATGGAAACTACACACACACACACACGCACACACACACACAGAGTGAGATACCTGATCTTTCCCCCCTTCTCTCTCTCCCCCTCCTTCTCTCTCTCCCCCTCCTCTCTCTCTCTCCCCTGTTCTCTCTCTCCCCTCCTTTTTGCTCTCTCCCCTATCTCTCTCTCTCCCTTCCCCTCTTTCTCTCTCTCCCCCTTCACCCCCTATCTCTCTCTCTCTCTCTCTCTCTCTCTCAATTCATTTCCATTTCAATTTCCAATCAAAGGGCTTTATTGGCATGGGAAACATATGTTTACATTGCCAAAGCAAGTGAAAGTGATAATAAATACAATTTAAATAAACAAAAAAAATGAAGAGTAAACATTACACTCACAAAAGTTTATTTTATTTAACTAGGCAAGTCAGTTAAGAACAAATTATTTTTTACAATGACGGCCTACCCCGGCTAAGCTTGGGCGACGCTGGGCCAATTATGCACCTCCCTATGGGACTCCCAATCACAGCCAGTTGTGATACAGCCTGGAATCGACCCAGGGTCTGTAATGACGCTTATAGCACTGAGATGCAGTGCCTTAGACCTCTGCGCCACTCGGGAGAATAAAGATATTTCAAATGTCATATTATGTATATATACAGTGTTGTAATGATGTGCAAATAGTTAAAGTACAAAAGGGAAAATAAATAAACATAAATACGGGTTGTATTGACAATGGTGGTTTTTTTCACTGGTTGACCTTTTCTTGTGGCAACAGGTCACAAATCTTGCTGCTGTGATGGCACACTGGTATTTCACCCAGTAGATATGGGACTTAATCAAAATTCTATTTGTTTTTGATATCTTTGTGGGTCTGCGTAATCTGAGGGAAATATGTGTCTCTAATATGGTCATACATTTGGCAGGAGGTTAGGAAGTGCAGCTCAGTTTCCACCTCATTTTGTGGGCAGTGAGCACATAGCCTGTCTTCTCTTGAGAGCCAGGTCTGCCTACGGCGGCCTTTCTCAATAGCAAGGCTATGCTCACTGAGTCTGTACATAGTCAAAGCTTTCCTTAAGTTTGGGTCAGTCACAGTGGTCAGGTATTCTGGCACTATGTACTCTCTGTATTTTTAGCCAGATCCTAATTGGTATGTTGAATTTGATGTTCCTTTTGATGACAAAGAAGGCCCTTCTTGCCTTGTCTCTCAGATTGTTCACAGCTTTGTGGAAGTTACCTGTGGCCCTGATTTTTATGCCAAGGTATCTATAGTTTTTTGTGTGCTCTGGGGCATCAGTGTCTAGATGGAATTTGTATTTGTGGTCCTGGCGACTGGACCTTTTTTGGAACACCATTATTTTGGTCTTACTGAGATTTACTGTCAGGGCCCAGGTCTGACAGAATCTGTGCATAAGATCTAGGTGCTGCTGTAGGCCCTCATTGGTTCGGGACAGAAACACCAGATCATCAGCAAACAGTAGACATTTGACTTCAGATTCTAGTAGGGTGAGGCCGGGTGCTGCAGACTGTTCTAGTGCTCGCGCCAATTTGTTAATATATATGTTGAAGAGGGCGGGGCTTTTGCTGCATCCCTGTCTCACCCCACGGCCCTGTAGAAAGAAATGTGTGTATTATTTGCCAATTTTAACCGCACACTGGTTGTTTGCATACATGGATTTTATAATGTCATACGTTTTCCCCCAACAACACTTTCCATCAATTTATATAGCAGACCCTCGAGGCAAATTTCCCTTGTATTGGTTTGTTTGTCAATTAGGGTGTGCTGGGTGAATACGTGGTCTGTCGTACGGTAATTTGGTAAAAAAGCCCATTTGACATTTGCTCAGTACATTGTTTTCACTGAGGAAATGTACGAGTCAGCTGCTAATGATAATGCTCTCTCTCTCTAGGCGGGTAGTGATGGAGAGAGTATCGGGAACTGTCCGTTCTCCCAGCGTCTCTTCATGATCCTGTGGCTGAAGGGAGTGGTCTTCAATGTCACCACCGTCGACCTTAAGAGGTACGCCAGGGGTTAGGGGTTAAGGGACAGGGGCTAAAGAGGTACACCAGGGGTTAGGGGTTAAGGTACAGGGGCTAAAGAGGTATGCCAGGGGTTAGGGGTTAAGGGACAGGGGCTAAAGAGGTATGCCTTGGGGTTAGGGGTTAAGGGACAGGGGCTAAAGAGGTATGCCAGGGGTTAGGGGTTAAGGGACAGGGGCTAAAGAGGTATGCCAGGGGTTAGGGGTTAAGGGACAGGGGCTAAAGAGGTATGCCAGGGGTTAGGGGTTAAGGGACAGGGGCTAAAGAGGTACGCCAGGGGTTAGGGGTTAAGGCACAGGGGCTAAAGAGGTACGCCAGGGGTTAGGGGTTAAGGGACAGGGGCTAAAGAGGTATGCCTTGGGGTTAGGGGTTAAGGGACAGGGGCTAAAGAGGTATGCCTTGGGGTTAGGGGTTAAGGGACAGGGGCTAAAGAGGTATGCCAGGGGTTAGGGGTTAAGGGACAGGGGCTAAAGAGGTATGTGGGACAGAGGACACACCACAGAGGAAAGGGACAGAGGACACACCACAGAGGACAGGGACAGAGGACACACCACAGAGGACAGGGACAGAGGACACACCACAGAGGACAGGGACAGAGGACACACCACAGAGGAAAGGGACAGAGGACACACCACTGAGGAAAGGGACAGAGGACACACCACTGAGGAAAGGGACAGTATCACCTTGGTAACACTCCCAGGTGTCTGATCCACTGAGGAAATGGTCAGACATGACAACCAGGTGACTCAGTAGTAGAGGTCATGCTACATCAGCTCAGATTTATGTCACAAGTTGGGATTTTCCATTTAGACTCTTGATGATGTTAGAAGTTTACAAACACTCACCTGTCTCTCTCTGCTTTAATAGGAAGTAACCCTGTCTCTCTCTGCTTTAATAGGAAGTAACCCTGTCTCTCTGCTTTAATAGGAAGTAACCCTGTCTCTCTGCTTTAATAGGAAGTAACCCTGTCTCTCTCTGCTTTAATAGGAAGTAACCCTGTCTCTCTCTGCTTTAATAGGAAGTAACCCTGTCTCTCTCTGCTTTAATGGGAAGTAACCCTGTCTCTCTCTGCTTTAATAGGAAGTAACCCTGTCTCTCTCTGCTTTAATAGGAAGTAACCCTGTCTCTCTCTGCTTTAATAGGAAGTAACCCTGTCTCTCTCTGCTTTAATGGGAAGTAACCCTGTCCCTCTGCTTTAATAGGAAGTAACCCTGTCTCTCTCTGCTTTAATAGGAAGAAACCCTGACCCTCTCTGCTCCAATTAGAAGTAACTCTATCTATCTGTTGTCCAATAGGAAGCCAGCTGACCTCCATAACCTAGCGCCAGGGACCCATCCTCCCTTCCTGACATTTAATGGAGAGGTGAAGACAGACATCAACAAGATAGAAGAGTTCCTGGAGGATGTACTGGCTCCACCCAAGTAAGGATACAGTAACACGCTGTATGAATACAACAGCACAACGTCACACATCTTCCTAGGAGTACGTCCTCTCTCCAGATAACACTGTCAACTCGTACACAGGCAGCCCTCCAACCATAATGTGTATCACACAGAAATCCTCTGTACCGTTCGGCTTCATATGCCATCACCCAAAGTAGTGTCAGTGCAAGTCCTGATCCAGCTCGCTCGATTATATCCACTGAATACAGCTCAATAGATGATACTGTGACCCAGATGTTTTCCACTGTCTCTGTGTCTGACTGTGTCTGGTTGTGTCTTAGTATCTCAGTATTCCTGTATCTGACTGTATCTGACTGTATCTCTGTATTCCTGTATCTGACTGTATCTCTATTCCTGTATCTGACTGTATCTCTGTGTCTTCCTCTTGCAGGTACCCTAAGTTGGCAGCCAAGCAGAGAGAGTCCAACACAGCTGGAAACAACATCTTTGCCAAGTTCTCAGCGTACATCAAGAACACCAAGCCTGAAGCTAATGGAGGTAGGACACATAGTCTAACCCTTGACCCCTACCCTTAACCCTTAACCCTAAGAACGCCAAGCTAATGGAGGTAGGACACATAGTATAACCCTTGACCCCTACCCTTAACCCTAACACTTAGAACACCAAGCTAATGGAGGTAGGACACATAGCCTAACCCCTGACCCCTACACTTAACCCTAACCCCTAGAACATGTCTTGTGGAGTATGAATGGGTGTCTGAGCTGTAGTTTAAACAGATAGCTCCGTGCTTTCAACATATCAACACTTCTCACAAATAACAAGTAGTGAGGAAGTCTAAAACTGTCTGGCTAGCTAGCTAACAAACACACAGTACAGATACATTATTCAAATTCATTATTTTACACTATCTTATCACAGCACTGGCAAACCATGGTTGACCAACTCCCTGACCATCATGGCTGACCTTTATCCCATCATAAGAAGGTTCATGTCCATTCTAGTATTCTGATTCCTATGGCCTAACCTCTATCCCTCTGCAAACCTCTGTCACTATATCATTGAACTTTGTGGAAGGGCCGTAGGTTGCTATACGTTATTATTGTGTCTCATACTTACATTTTGCAGGTTTCGTCTCATTGAGATTTACTTTTTAAACTAGTGTGAATTTCAGAAGCAATATCAGACATGTCCAACTGTTAGCTGCCACTAAATGGTAGCAGAATCAATCCTGCTGCACAGAAGGAACCTGGCTTTGGCCTGCTGTGGCTGTGTACTGTCCTGTGCTGCCACCTGGTGGATATGATGGAGATGACTGTACTGTCCTGTACTGCCACCTGGTGGATATGATGGAGATCACTGTACGGTCCTGTACTGCCACCTGGTGGATATGATGGAGATGACGGTACTGTCCTGTACTGCCACCAGGTGGATATGATGGAGATGACTGTACTGTCCTGTACTGCCACCTGGTGGATATGATGGAGATGACGGTACTGTCCTGTACTGCCACCAGGTGGATATGATGGAGATGACTGTACTGTCCTGTACTGCCACCTGGTGGATATGATGATGACTGTACTGTCCTGTACTGCCACCTGGTGGATATGATGATGACTGTACTGTCCTGTACTGCCACCTGGTGGATATGATGGAGATGACTGTACTGTCCTGTACTGCCACCTGGTGGATAAGATGGAGATGACTGTACTGTCCTGTACTGCCACCTGGTGGATATGATGGAGATGACTGTACTGTCCTGTACTGCCACCTGGTGGATATGATGGAGATGGCTGTACTGTCCTGTACTGCCACCTGGTGGATATGATGGAGATGACTGTACTGTCCTGTACTGCCACCTGGTGGATATGATGATGACTGTACTGTCCTGTACTGCCACCTGGTGGATATGATGGAGATGACCGTACTGTCCTGTACTGCCACCTGGTGGATATGATGGAGATGACTGTACTGTCCTGTACTGCCACCTGGTGGATATGATGGAGATGACCGTACTGTCCTGTACTGCCACCAGGTGGATTTGATTTAGATGACTGTACTGTCCTGTACTGCCACCTGGTGGATATGATGGAGATGTGCTCCCTTTTCCTGATTTCTCTTTATATGACAAATGGACTAAAATCTCTCTCTCCCCCTCCCTTCTAGTCCTGGAGAAGGGTCTGCTGAAGGCACTGAAGAAGTTAGATGACTACCTGGCTGGTCCCCTCCCAGAGGAGATTGATGCAGACAGCATGGAGGAGGAGAGGGGGTCCACCAGACGCTTCCTGGATGGAGATGACCTCACCCTGGCTGACTGCAACCTACTGCCCAAACTACATATAGTCAAGGTACACACACACACACACACACACACACACACACACACACACACACACACACACACACACACACACACACACACACACACACAGACACACACACACACAGACAGACACAGGCTCACAGACGTTCTATTACCTGAGTGTGAGGTGTGTTCTCTCTGTGTTTTGTTACCAGGTGGTTGCCAAGAAGTATCGTAACTATGAGATTCCGTCTGAGCTGGGTGGGGTGTGGCGCTATCTGAAGAATGCCTACACACGAGACGAGTTCACCAACACCTGCGCTGCCGACAACGAGATAGAGATGGCTTACCTGGATGTGGCCAAGAGACTGGAGAAGTGACATTTAACCCCTAACCTCTAACCTACAACCATGATTTTTAACCCCTGGCCTCTAACCCCTGACCTCTAACCCCTGTCCTCTAAACTACAAGCCTGACTTATAACCCCCTGACACCTAATCCCTGACCTCTAACCCCTGACCTCTAACCCCTGTCCTCTAACCTACAAGCCTGATTTTTAACCCCTTGAAACCTAATCCCTGACCTTTAACCCCTGACCTCTAATCCCTGACCTCTAACCCCTGATCTCTAACCCCTGACCTCTAACCCCTGACCTCTAACCTACAAGCGTGATTTTTAACCCCTTGAAACCTAACCCCTGACCTCTAATCCCTGACCTCTAATCCCTGACCTCTAACCCCTGAACTCTAATCCCTGACTTCTAACCCCTGACCTCTAACCTACAAGTGATTTTTAACCCCTTGAAACCTAACCCCTGACCTCTAACCCCTGACCTCTAACCCCTGACCTCTAACCCCTGACCTCTAACCCCTGACCTCTAACCTACAAGCGTGATTTTTAACCCCTTGAAACCTAATCCCTGATCTCTAACCTCTAACTCCTGACCTCTAACCCCTGATCTCTAATCCCTGACCTCTAACCCCAGACCTCTAATCCTTGACCTCTAACCCCTGATCTCTAACCCCTGACTTCTAACCCCTGACCTCTAACCTACAAGCGTGATTTTTAACCCCTTGACTCCGAATCCCAACCCATATCAGCAGTTACCATGAAGCCAGTCCACAGTGACCAGCTGGTTGTATTTATTCATAATTTCCCCTGCTGTCGTCTGCCTCCACCATCAACATCTGGCTACTGATTATACTAATATATTGATTGATGTATTGATCTGTAATTGATAATACACTACGTTGAAAGGTCCATTACAATCACGAGCTTCACTTGGTTGATTTTCATATCGTTTTGCTGTAGTCTCTCTATTTGAGACAGATCTTATGTTGAGAAGTTGATTTGATCATTTGTTAACAAATTTTAATGTATTTTCAAAACTTTTGAACAAACAAGGAGAAAAGGTGTTGTGTATTAAGAGAACATTACTATGGGTGTATTCCAGGGCCCTATTGCCCTATAGTGCACGAGTCATGACCAGCACCATAGGGAACAGGGTGACTATAGGGAACAGGGTGACTATAGGGAACAGGGTGACCATAGGGAACAGGGTTACTATAGGGAACAGGGTGACTATAGGGAACAGGGTGACTATAGGGAACAGGGTGACTATAGGGAACAGGGTTACTATAGGGAACAGGGTGACTATAGGGAACAGGGTGACTATAGGGAACAGGGTTACTATAGGGAACAGGGTGACTATAGGGAACAGGGTTACTATAGGGAACAGGGTTACTATAGGGAACAGGGTGACTATAGGGAACAGGGTTACTATAGGGAACAGGGTGACTATAGGGAACAGGGTGACTATAGGGAACAGGGTGACTATAGGGAACAGGGTGACTATAGGGAACAGGGTGACTATAGGGAACAGGGTGACTATAGGGAACAGGGTTACTATAGGGAACAGGGTTACTATAGGGAACAGGGTGACTATAGGGAACAGGGTGACTATAGGGAACAGGGTTACTATAGGGAACAGGGTTACTATAGGGAACAGGGTGACTATAGGGAACAGGGTGACTATAGGGAACAGGGTGACTATAGGGAACAGGGTTACTATAGGGAACAGGGTTACTATAGGGAACAGGGTTACTATAGGGAACAGGGTGACTATAGGGAACAGGGTTACTATAGGGAACAGGGTTACTATAGGGAACAGGGTGACTATAGGGAACAGGGTGACTATAGGGAACAGGGTGACTATAGGGAACAGGGTGACTATAGGGAACAGGGTGACTATAGGGAACAGGGTTACTATAGGGAACAGGGTTACTATAGGGAACAGGGTGACTATAGGGAACAGGGTGACTATAGGGAACAGGGTGACTATAGGGAACAGGGTGACTATAGGGAACAGGGTTACTATAGGGAACAGGGTGACAGGGTGACTATAGGGAACAGGGTGACTATAGGGAACAGGGTTACTATAGGGAACAGGGTGACTATAGGGAACAGGGTGACTATAGGGAACAGGGTGACTATAGGGAACAGGGTTACTATAGGGAACAGGGTGACTATAGGGAACAGGGTGACTATAGGGAACAGGGTTACTATAGGGAACAGGGTGACTATAGGGAACAGGGTTACTATAGGGAACAGGGTTACTATAGGGAACAGGGTTACTATAGGGAACAGGGTGACTATAGGGAACAGGGTGACTATAGGGAACAGGGTGACTATAGGGAACAGGGTGACTATAGGGAACAGGGTTACTATAGGGAACAGGGTTACTATAGGGAACAGGGTTACTATAGGGAACAGGGTTACTATAGGGAACAGGGTTACTATAGGGAACAGGGTGACTATAGGGAACAGGGTGACTATAGGGAACAGGGTGACTATAGGGAACAGGGTGACTATAGGGAACAGGGTTACTATAGGGAACAGGGTTACTATAGGGAACAGGGTTACTATAGGGAACAGGGTTACTATAGGGAACAGGGTTACTATAGGGAACAGGGTTATTATAGGGAACAGGGTTACTATAGGGAACAGGGTTACTATAGGGAACAGGGTTACTATAGGGAACAGGGTGACTATAGGGAACAGGGTGACTATAGGGAACAGGGTTACTATAGGGAACAGGGTGACTATAGGGAACAGGGTGACTATAGGGAACAGGGTGACTATAGGGAACAGGGTTACTATAGGGAACAGGGTGACTATAGGGAACAGGGTGACTATAGGGAACAGGGTTACTATAGGGAACAGGGTGACTATAGGGAACAGGGTTACTATAGGGAACAGGGTTACTATAGGGAACAGGGTGACTATAGGGAACAGGGTGACTATAGGGAACAGGGTGACTATAGGGAACAGGGTTACTATAGGGAACAGGGTTACTATAGGGAACAGGGTTACTATAGGGAACAGGGTTACTATAGGGAACAGGGTTACTATAGGGAACAGGGTTACTATAGGGAACAGGGTTACTATAGGGAACAGGGTTACTATAGGGAACAGGGTGACTATAGGGAACAGGGTGACTATAGGGAACAGGGTGACTATAGGGAACAGGGTTACTATAGGGAACAGGGTGACTATAGGGAACAGGGTTACTATAGGGAACAGGGTTACTATAGGGAACAGGGTTACTATAGGGAACAGGGTTATTATAGGGAACAGGGTTACTATAGGGAACAGGGTTACTATAGGGAACAGGGTTACTATAGGGAACAGGGTTACTATAGGGAACAGGGTGACTATAGGGAACAGGGTGACTATAGGGAACAGGGTTACTATAGGGAACAGGGTTATTATAGGGAACAGGGTTACTATAGGGAACAGGGTTACTATAGGGAACAGGGTTACTATAGGGAACAGGGTTATTATAGGGAACAGGTTGACTATAGGGAACAGGGTTAATATAGGGAAGCACTTTATACTGTGTTTGGCCTCTGATAGAAGCCTGGAACAAAGCTCTCTTCTGGTTGATTCTCCTGAATAAACCTGTTGCTACGTTGTTGCTATAGTTTAACTTTGATTGTTCATCAGAACCAGTTCTAGAATGGATCTCATCCTGAACCATGTGCCTATTTGGAAATGTCCAAATTCCAAGCCAAGTAAAAATGGATTGATTAACATGATAATAATATTCTTTATTAAATTAAATCCTAAACGTTTGTCTACAGACAGGTGTTTAGAATATTTAACCTCTAGCTTGTTAGAACGTGTCCGTCGTGTTGGTTTAATATGGAGTTAAAAGAGATTACTTTAGATTCAGAGAGTATTTATTTAGAGTCCATTGAGGCCTGGGCGATGACAATGTACCAGATCCACCCTAGAGTGGTTAGAGTCTGGCAGGCGTCTGTAATGTAGTCAACCTGGAACGCAGACACAATTTCCACGCAGCGAGTTCAGATTCTAAAACTTTATTGTCCATTCAGGGTAAAACAGTCATCTGTCGCTGTCTCATGGTCTTTGGCTGACTTCCTGTCTATAACCTGTGTACTTCCTGTTCTGACCCATAGTGTTCTGGTGTGGTTTGGATGGTCATGTGATCTGAAAGAAGAGCCATGTTTAGAGTGGACCGCTAGGAAATAAAATCATATTTTCACAGATACTCTGTTTTCTGCTTCTGTCTCTGTGTCTTTTATTTCTGGAACACAAAACAACAGCTACTGGAGATCATCAATCACCCATTACACCGACTGACCTACTAGAGTCTCAGAGGGAATAGTGTGCAACCCCAAATGGCACCCTATTTCCTTTCTAGTGCACTACCTTTGACCAAAGGCCTATAAGCCGTAGTCTAAAGTAGTGCACTATAATATGGAATAAGGTGCCAATTGGGACACATGCTAATATGACGAAGAGTAAAGTCCTGTCTTCACTGTGTTTGGCAGAGAAAGAGTTAACTCTGTCTGGCATCACCGATCAGACGCAGTTGAGTAGATCGGTTTCTGCTCCGTGTGTTTAAGAGAGAGACAGGGAGAGAGACAGGGGGAGAGACAGGGAGAGAGATGGAGAGAGAGATGGAGAGAGAGACAGGGAGAGAGACAGAGAGAGAGACGGGGAGAGCGACAGGGAGAGAGACAGGGAGAGAGACGGGGAGAGAGACAGAGAGAGAGACGGGGAGAGAGACAGAGACAGAGAGAGACGGGGAGAGCGACAGGGAGAGAGACGGGGAGAGAGACGGGGGAGAGAGAGGGAGAGAGACAGGAGAGACGGGGAGAGAGACGGGGAGAGAGACGGGGAGAGACAGGGGAGAGAGAGAGGGAGAGAGACAGAGAGAGACGGGGAGAGAGAGAGGGAGAGAGACAGAGAGAGAGACAGGGAGAGAGACAGAGAGAGAGACGGGGAGAGCGACAGGGAGAGAGACGGGGAGAGAGACAGAGAGAGACGGGGAGAGCGACAGGGAGAGAGACGGGGAGAGAGAGAGAGAGAGGGAGAGAGACAGAGGAGACGGGGAGAGAGACGGGGAGAGAGACGGGGAGAGAGAGACGGGGAGAGAGAGAGGGAGAGAGACAGAGAGAGACGGGGAGAGAGAGAGGGAGAGAGACAGAGAGAGAGACAGGGAGAGAGACAGAGAGAGAGACGGGGAGAGCGACAGGGAGAGAGACGGGGAGAGAGACGGGGAGAGAGACGGGGAGAGAGACGGGGAGAGAGACGGGGAGAGAGACAGAGAGAGACGGGGAGAGAGACGGGGAGAGAGACGGGGAGAGAGAGAGGGAGAGAGACAGAGAGAGAGACAGGGAGAGAGACAGAGAGAGAGACGGGGAGAGCGACAGGGAGAGAGACGGGGAGAGAGACGGGGAGAGAGAGAGGGAGAGAGACAGAGAGAGACGGGGAGAGAGACAGAGAGAGAGACAGAGCGACAGGGAGAGAGACGGGGGAGAGAGACGGGGGAGAGAGAGGGGAGAGAGACAGAGAGAGAGACGGGGAGAGAGACAGAGAGAGAGACGGGGAGAGCGACAGGGAGAGAGACGGGGAGAGAGACAGGGAGAGAGACAGAGACGGGGAGAGAGACAGGGAGAGAGACAGAGACAGGGACAGAGACAGGGAGAGAGACAGGGAGAAAACAGAGAGAGACAGGGAGAGCCACGGGGAGAGAGACAGGGAGAGCCACAGGGAGAGCCACAGGGAGAGCCACAGGGAGAGCCACAGGGAGAGAGACAGGGAGAGCCACAGGGAGAGAGACAGGGAGAGCCACAGGGAGAGAGACAGGGAGAGCCACAGGGAGAGCCACAGGGAGAGCCACAGGGAGAGAGACAGGGAGAGAGACAGGGAAAAAGACAGGGAAAAAGACAGGGAGAGAGACAGAGAGAGAGACAGGGAAAAGATAGGGAGAGAGACGGAGAGAGACGGAGAGACAGGGAGAGCCACAGGGAGAGCCACAGGGAGAGAGACAGGGAGAGCCACAGGGAGAGCCACAGGGAGAGCCACAGGGAAAGAGACAGGGAGAGAGACAGGGAGAGCCACAGGGAGAGAGACAGGGAGAGAGACAGGGAGAGCCACAGGGAGAGAGACAGGGAGAGCCACAGGGAGAGAGACAGGGAGAGAGACAGGGAAAAAGACAGGGAAAAAGACAGGGAGAGAGACAGAGAGAGAGACAGGGAAAAGATAGGGAGAGAGACGGAGAAAGACGGAGAGACAGAGAGAGAGACAGGTAGAGAGACAGGGAAAAAGACAGGGAAAAAGACAGGGAGAGAGACAGGGAGAGAGACAGAGAGAGAGACAGGGAGAGAGACAGGGAAAAAGACAGGGAGGGAGACAGATAGAGAGACAGGGAGAGCCACAGGGAGGTTAGACAGGGAGAGAAAGAGGGAGACAATGCTGACAACTTTAAATAGAGGTTACCATGCCAAACACCACCTCTCCTCCTCTCCTCTCCTCTCCACTGCCTCTCCTCCCCTCATTCCTCATCCCTACTCTCTCATTAGGCTATAAAACTTGAGTGCGGCCATCCATCTGATCTGTCTCTCCCCTCTGAGGATTCTAAGTCATAGGATCTGCTGCTGTGGACTCTACAATGAGACCAGCGGTGTTTCCTGAGATTAGCCCTCTGCCAGGAACAACAGGCCGTCCCAAATGGCATACTCTTCTCTATATAGTTTATAGGGCTCTGGTACAAAGTAGTGAACTAAATAGGGAAAAGGGTGCTACAGGGCTCTGGTCTAAAGTAGTGCACTATATAGGGAATAGGGTGCCATTTGGGCTGGAGCTGTGAGCTGTGGCTGGCGCTCAGTATAGGGCGGCATGGGACTGGACTGCATGGGACTGGGCTGAATGGGTGGGCTGCATGGGACTGGCCTGAATGGGACTGGGCTGCATGGGACTGGGCTTAAGGGGACTGGGCTGATTGGGTCTGGGCTGCATGGGACTGGGCTGAATGGGACTGGGCTGAAGGGGACTGGGCTGAATGGGACTGGGCTAAATGGGACTGGGCTAAATGGGACTGGGCTAAATGGGACTGGGCTGAATGGGACTGGGCTGCATGGGACTGGGCTGAATGGGACTGGGCTGCATGGCTGAATGGGACTGGGCTGAAAGGGACTGGGCTGCATGGGACTGGGCTGCATGGGACTGGGCTAAATGGGACTGGGCTGCATGGCTGAATGGGACTGGGCTGAATGGGACTGGGCTGAATGGGTATGGGCTGCATGGCTGCATGGCTGCATGGGACTGGGCTAAATGGGACTGGGCTGAATGGGATTAGGCTGAATGGGACTGGGCTGAATGGGACTGGGCTGCATGGCTGCATGGGACTGGGCTGCATGGCTGCATGGGACTGGGCTGAATGGGACTGGGCTGCAGGGCTGCATGGCTGCATGGGACTGGGCTGAATGGGACTGGGCTGCATGGGACTGGGCTGCATGGGACTGGGCTAAATGGGACTGGGATGAATGGGACTGGGCTAAATGGGACTGGGCTGCATGGGACTGGGCTGCATGGGACTGGGCTGAATGGGACTGGGCTGCATGGGACTGGGCTGAATGGGACTGGGCTGAATGGGGCAGGGCTGCATGGGACTGGGCTAAATGGGACTGGGCTAAATGGGACTGGGCTGCATGGGACTGGGCTGCATGGCTGTATGGGACTGGGCTGCATGGCTGAATGGGACTGGGCTGAAAGGGACTGGGCTGCATGGGACTGGGCTGAATGGGACTGTGCTGCATGGCTGAATGGGACTGGGCTGAATGGGACTGGGCTGCATGGGACTGGGCTGCATGGGACTGGGCTGAATGGGACTGGACCATCAATTGTTTACAGACAGATGATTTCACGTATAATTCATTGTATTACAATTCCAGTCGGTCAGAAGTTTACATACACTTAGTTGACTGCCTTTTAAACAGCTTGGAAATTTTCAGGAATTGATGGCACGCTGCATGGGACTGGGCTGTATGGGACTGGGCTGATTGGGACTGGGCTGAATGGGAAGGGCTGCATGGGACTGGGCTGCATGGGACTGCTGAATGGGACTGGGCTGCATGGGACTGGGCTGATTGGGACTGGGCTGAATGGGAAGGGCTGCATGGGACTGGTGTTTCTACATGGATATGTAGTCAGACAGACAGACGTAACTGGGCCCCAACACATTAGTCTGTCTGTCTTTCCTTGGATCATATCCCTCCCATCACATAGGCTCTCTGAGGGAGATGACCTCGCTATGCACAGGAAGGACTAGGGACACCAGCACACACACACCCAAACACACAGACCTCCAAACACACACACCTCCATACACACACGTCCAAACACACACACCTCCATACACACACATCCAAACACACTCACCCAAACACACACACCTCCAAACACACACACGTCCAAACACACACACGTCCAAACACACTCACCCAAACACACACACACTCCAAACACACTCACCCAAACACACACACCTCCAAACACACTCACCTCCAAACACACACACCTCCAAACACACACACCTCCAAACACACTCACACATCTCCAAACACACTCACCTCCAAACACACTCACCCAAACACACTCACCTCCAAACACACTCACCCAAACACACTCACCCAAACACACTCACCTCCAAACACACTCACCTCCAAACACACTCACCCAAACACACACACACGTCCAAACACACTCACCCAAACACACACACCTCCAAACACACTCACCTCCAAACACACTCACCCAAACACACTCACCCAAACACACACACACGTCCAAACACACTCACCCAAACACACACACCTCCAAACACACTCACCTCCAAACACACTCACCTCCAAACACACTCACCCAAACACACACACACGTCCAAACACACTCACCCAAACACACACACCTCCAAACACACTCACCTCCAAACACACTCACCCAAACACACTCACCTCCAAACACACTCACCCAAACACACACTCACCCAAACACACTCACCTCCAAACACACTCACCCAAACACACACACGTCCAAACACACACACCTCAAACACACTCACCCAACACACACCCAAACACACTCCAAACACACACACCTCCAAACACACTCACCCAAACACACACACACGTCCAAACACACTCATCCAAACACACTCACCCAAACACACTCACCCAAACACACTCACCTCCAAACACACTCACCTCCAAACACACACACGTCCAAACACACTCACCCAAACACACACACACGTCCAAACACACTCACCCAAACACACACACCTCCAAACACACTCACCTCCAAACACACTCACCTCCAAACACACTCACCTCCAAACACACTCACCTCCAAACACACTCACCTCCAAACACACTCACCTCCAAACACACTCACCCAAACACACTCACCTCCAAACACACTCACCTCCAAACACACTCACCTCCAAACACACTCACCTCCAAACACACTCACCCAAACACACTCACCCAAACACACTCACCTCCAAACACACTCACCCAAACACACACACCCAAACACACTCACCCAAACACACTCACCCAAACACACTCACCTCCAAACACACTCACCTCCAAACACACTCACCTCCAAACACACTCACCCAAACACACACACACACGTCCAAACACACTCATCCAAACACACACACCTCCAAACACACTCACCCAAACACACACACAAACACACACCAAACACACTCATCCAAACACACACACCTCCAAACACACTCACCCAAACACACACACACACACTCGTCCAAACACACTCATCCAAACACACACACCTCCAAACACACTCACTCCAAACACACTCACCCAAACACACTCACCCAAACACACACACAAACACACACCAAACACACTCACCCAAACACACACACACGTCCAAACACACTCACCTCCAAACACACACACCTCCAAACACACACACACGTCCAAACACACTCACCCAAACACACTCACCACCTCCAAACACACTCACCTCCAAACACACTCACCCAAACACACACACACACACTCCAAACACACTCACCCAAACACACACACCTCCAAACACACACACCTCCAAACACACTCACCCAAACACACTCACCCAAAACACACACACACGTCCAAACACACTCACCCAAACACACACACCTCCAAACACACTCACCTCCAAACACACACACCCAAACACACACACACGTCCAAACACACACACCTCCAAACACACACACACACACACCTCCAAACACACTCACCCAAACACACACACACTCCAAACACACTCACCCAAACACACACACTCCAAACACACACACCTCCAAACACACTCACCTCCAAACACACTCACCCAAACACACACACGTCCAAACACACTCACCCAAACACACACACACGTCCAAACACACTCACCCAAACACACACACACATCCAAACACACTCACCCAAACACACACACCTCCAAACACACTCACCTCCAAACACACACACACGTCCAAACACACTCACCCAAACACACACACACGCCCAAACACACTCACCCAAACACACACACCTCCAAACACACTCACCTCCAAACACACTCATCTCCAAACACACACACACCCAAACACACTCACGTCCAAACACACACCCAAACACACTCACATCCAAACACACTCATCTCCAAACACACTCACGTCCAAACACACACCCAAACACACTCACATCCAAACACACTCATCTCCAAACACACTCACATCCAAACACACTCATCTCCAAACACACACGTCCAAACGATCTTATGACAACGCAGAGTTGTGAGTGACATCTCAGAGGAAGTTTTCAATCTAATGTGGGACGAAATAGAAAAAGACAGAGACAGGGAGAGAGGCCCAACCCCCACTCTTACACTCGCCCAAGCCAATGGGATGTACCAGATGCTCAGCAGGCTCTGCTCACACTTACTGGTCTGAGGCCAAACCACACGACTAACAACATTGGACACTCTATGGAACACAAAGCCTTCACTATCTCATCCTGGAATCCAAGGCCTGTGGTCATCTGCTTTTGGCAGGAACCTGGAATTCACCAAAGAAATCAAAAATAAAGACTGTGTTGTCATCCTACAAGAAACATGGTATAGAGGAGATGGACCCACTGGTTGTCCTCTAGGTTACAGAGAGCTGGTAGTCCCATCCACCACACTACCAGGTGGGTGGTATAGAGGAGATGGACCCACTGGTTGCCCTCTAGGTTACAGAGAGGTGGTAGTCCCATCCACCACACTACCAGGTGGGTGGTATAGAGGAGATGGACCCACTGGTTGTCCTCTAGGTTACAGAGAGCTGGTAGTCCCATCCACCACACTACCAGGTGTGAAACAGGGAAGAGATTCAGGGGGTATGCTAATTTGATACAGAACCCACTCTATTAAATTAGTAAAAACAGGAACATTTGTCTAGAAATTAACAAGGAAATGATCTCAACAGAGAATAATGTCCTCCTGTGTGCTACCTATATCCCCCCACTAGAATCCCCATTCTTTAATGAAGACAGCTTCTCCATCCTGGAGGGGGAAATCAATCATTTCCAGGCCCAGGGACATGCACCAGTCTGTGGCGACCTAAATGCCAGAACTGGACAAGAACCCGACACCCTCAGCACACAGGGGGACAAACACCTGCCTGCAGGTGACAGCATTCCCTCCCCCTATGACAACATAACCAACAAAAACGGGTCACAACTCCTGCAGCAGTCTATGTACAAGTCAATGCTAGGCTTCGAGGGGACTCCTACAGTAGGTATAGCTCATTTCTTGGCATTAGTACAGTACAGTCATGGCCAAAAGTTTTGAGAATGACACAAATATACATTTTCACAAAGTCTGCTGTCTCAGTTTGTATGATGGCAATTTGCATATACTCCAGAATGTTATGAAGATCCGATGAAAGTCCCTCGTTGCCATGCAAATTAACTGAATCCCAAAAAAACACTTCCACTGCATTTCAGCCCTGCCACAAAAGGACCAGCTGACACCATGTCAGTGATTCTCTCGTTAACACAGGTGTGAGTGTTGATGAGGACAAGGCTGGAGATCACTCTGTCATGCTGATTGAGTTCGAATAACAGACTGGAAGCTTCAAAAGGAGGGTGGTGCTTGGAATCATTGTTCTTCCTCTGTCAATCATGGATACCTGCAAGGAAACACGTGCCGTCATCATTGCTTTGCACAAAAAGGGCTTCACAGGCAAGGATATTGCTGCCAGTACGATTGCACCTAAATCAATCATTTATCGGATCTTCAAGAACTTCAAGGAGAGCGGTTCAAATTGTTGTGAAGAAGGCTTCAGGGCACCCAAGAAAGTCCAGCAAGCGCCAGGACCGTCTCCTAAAGTTGATTCAGCTGCGGGATCGGGGCACCACCAGGCACCACCAGGCTACCCTGCCGCCCCATAAGACCTGCAGTTAGAGAAGATGGCCGGGGAGGACGACTGAAGTCTACTGAAGTCCTGCAGTTAGATAAGATGGCTGGAGAGTCTCCTGTCCTCTGGACCACTCAGTACCACTATGTCTGTAGATGTTCTGTATCAAAAAAGCCTGAAATACACCCTCTATATGTGACCAGTGTCTCTAATGATCTGCCCCGATGTGTTTCTACAATATACAGCATGTGCTTAAAGTTAGAGTGTAGTAACTCCCTAGGTTTGTAGCATTATGATCACAGCCAGAAGAGGACTGGCCACCCCTCATAGCCTGGTTCCTCTCTAGGTTTCTTCCTAGGTTTTGGCCTTTCTAGGGAGTTTTTCCTAGCCACCGTGCTTCTACACCTGCATTGCTTGCTGTTTGGGGTTTTAGGCTGGGTTTCTGTACAGCACTTTGAGATATCAGCTGATGTACGAAGGGCTATATAAATAAATTTGATTTGATTTGATTTGACATCTAAAGTACCAGTCAACAGTTTGGACACACCTACTCATTCAAGGGTTTTTCTTAATTTGTAATATTTTCTACATTGTAGTGAACACATCACAACTATGAAATAACACATATAAAATAATGTAGTAACCACAAAAGTGTTAAACAAATCCAAATATATTTTATATTTAAGATTCTTCAAATTAGCCACCCTTTGCCTTGATGACAGCTTTGCACAAACTTGGCATTCTCTCAACCAGCTTCATGAGGTGTCACCTGGAATGCATTTCAATTAACAGGTGTAACTTGTTAAAATTTCATTTGTGGAATTTCTTTCCTTAATGCGTCTGAGACAATCATTTGTGTTGTGACTATGTTGGTGTGGTATACAGAAGATAGCCCTATTTGGTAAAAGACCAAGTCCATATTATGACAAGAACATCTCAAATAAGCAAAGAGAAATGACAGTCCATCACTACTTTAAGACATGAAGGTCAGTCAATCAGGAAAATAACTTTCAAAGTGTCTTAAAGTGCAGTAGCAAAAACCACTATGATGAAACTGGCTCTCATGAGGACCGCCACAGGAAAGGAAGACCCAGAGTTACCTCTGCTGCAGAGGATAAGTTCATTAGAGTTACCAGCCTCAGTTTGCAGCCAAAATAAATGCTTCACAGAGTTCAAGTAACAGACATCTGAACATTACCTGTTCAGAGGCAACTGCGTGAACCAGACATTCATGTTCAATTAACTAGGCAAGTCAGTTAAGAACAAATTCTTATTTCAACGACAGCCTACCGGGAACAGTGGCTAACTGCCCTGTTCAGGGGCAGAACAACAGATTTTTACCTTTTTCAGCTCTGTCATTTGATCCAGCAACCTTGCGGTTACTGGTCCAACACTCTAACCACTAGGCAAACTGCTGCCTGTGCTTAGAGGGACTATCATTTGTTTTCCAACAGGACAATGACCCAAAACACACTTCCAGGCTATTTGACCTCCACAATCCCCTGAACAATTGAGATGGTTTGGGATGAGTTGGACAGCAAAGTGAAGGAAAAGCAAGTGCTCATCATATGTGGGAACTCCTTCAAGACTGTTGGAAAAGCATTCCTCATGAAACTGGTTGAGAGAATGCCAAGAGTTTGCAAAGCTGTTATCAAGGCAAAGGGGTAGCTATTTGAAGAATCTAACATATCTAACAGATTTGTTTAACACTTTTTTGGTTACTACATGATTCCATATGTGTTATTTCATAGTTCTGATGTATTGTATGTATCCATTATTTTACAATGTAGAAAATAGTACAAATAAAGAAAAACCCTAAGTCAATCAAATCAATCAAATGTACTTATATAGCCCTTCTTACATCAGCTGATATATCAAAGTGCTGTACAGAAACCCAGCCTAAAACCCAAAACAGCAAGCTATTCCGGGGGTGTAGAAGCACAGTGGCTAGGAAAAACACCCTAGAAAGGCCAGAACCTAGGAAGAAACCTAGAGAGGAACCAGGCTATGTGGGGTGGCCAGTCCTCTTCTGGCTGTGCCGGGTGGAGATTATAATGAACATGGCCAAGATGTTCAAACGTTCATAGATGATCAGCAAGGTCAAATAATAATTATCACAGTGGTTGTCGAGGATGCAACAGGTCAGCACCTCAGGAGTGCTGGGACAGGTAGCACGTCCGGTGAACAGGTCAGGGTTCCATAGCCGCAGGCAGAACAGTTGAAACTGGAGCAGCACCACTGTCAGGTGGACTGGGGACAGCAAGGAGTCATCAGGCCAGGTAGTCTTGAGGCATGGTCCCAGGGCTCAGGTCCTCTGAGAGAAGAGAGAGAGAAAGAGAGAGAGAGAGACAGAGAGAGAGAAAGAGAGAGAGAGAGATAGAGAGAAGGAGAAAGAGAAAGAGAAAAAAGAGAGAGAGATAGAGAGAGAAGGAGAAATAGAAAGAGAAAAAAGAGAGAGATAATTAGAGGGAGCATATTTAAATTCACACAGGACACCGGATAAGACAGGAGAAGTACTCCAGATATAACAGACTGACCCTAGCCCCCCGACACATAAACTACTGCAGCGTAAATACTGGAGGCTGAGACAGGAGGGTTCAGGAGACACTGTGGCCCCATCCGAGGACACCCCCGGACAGGGCCAAACAGACAGGTTATAACCCCACCCACTTTGCCAAAGCACAGCCCCCACACCACTAGAGGGATATCTTCAACCACCAACCTATATCCACACTGACATCCAGCCAGATATAATAACAGATATATAGCTAGTCCTCCTGCTCTATGCCTGCTTTATGACAGAGCATTCATAACTCTATGGATGCTCTACGACAGCTCTATGGATGCGCTATGACAGCTCTATGGATGCTCTACGACAGCTCTATGGATGCTCTACGACAGCTCTATGGATGCTCTACGACAGCTCCATGGATGCTCTACGACAGCTCTATGGATTCGCTATGACAGCTCTATGGATGCTCTACGACAGCTCTAAGGATACGCTATGATTGAATGATTGATTGATTGACAGAGACATAGTTGTCTGCTGAATGACTAAAATGTAAATGTATAGTGGAAACAGCATCCTTGGACAACTGAACACTGACCTATTCAATCTGCAATAACGAGCTTCTAAATTATTGGTAGCATGCAAAGGCATTACCTGCCCTGACCTTTTCCTTACCTGCCCTGTCCTTTTCCTTCCCTGCCCTTTTCCTTACCTGCCCTGTCCATTTCCTTACCTGCCCTGTCCTTTCCTTACCTGCCCTGCCCTTTTCCTTACCTGCCCTGTCCATTTCCTTACCTGCCCTGTCCTTTCCTTACCTGCCCTGTCCATTTCCTTACCTGCCCTGTCCTTTCCTTACCTGCCCTGTCCTTTTCCTTACCTGCCCTTTCCTTACCTGACCTGCCCTTTTCCTTACCTGCCCTGTCCATTTCCTTACCTGCCCTGTCCTTTCCTTACCTGCCCTGTCCATTTCCTTACCTGCCCTGTCCTTTCCTTACCTGCCCTGTCCTTTTCCTTACCTGCCCTTTCCTTACCTGACCTGCCCTTTTCCTTACCTGTCCTGCCCTTTTCCTTACCTGCCCTTTTCCTTACCTGCCCTTTTCCTTACCTGACCTGTCCTTTTCCTTACCTGCCCTTTTCCTTACCTGCCCTGTCCTTTTCCTTACCTGCCCTTTTCCTTACATGCCCTGTCCTTTTCCTTACCTGCCCTTTTCCTTACCTGCCCTGTCCTTTTCCTTACCTGCCCTTTTCCTTACCTGCCCTGTCCTTTTCCTTACCTGCCCTTTTCCTTACCTGTCCTGTCCTTTTCCTTACCTGTGATTTTCCTTACATGCCCTTTTCCTTACCTGCCCTTTTCCTTACCTGCCCTTTTCCTTACCTGACCTGTCCTTTTCCTTACCTGCCCTTTTCCTTACCTGCCCTGTCCTTTTCCTTACCTGCCCTTTTCCTTACCTGCCCTGTCCTTTTCCTTACCTGCCCTTTTCCTTACCTGCCCTGTCCTTTTCCTTACCTGCCCTTTTCCTTACCTGCCCTGTCCTTTTCCTTACCTGCCCTTTTCCTTACCTGTCCTTTTCCTTTTCATTACCTGTCCTGTCCTTTTCCTTACCTGCCCTTTTCCTTACCTGCCCTGTCCTTTTCCTTACCTGCCCTGTCCTTTCCTTACCTGCCCTGTCCTTTTCCTTACCTGCCCTTTCCTTACCTGACCTGCCCTTTTCCTTACCCGTCCTGCCCTTTTCCTTACCTGCCCTTTTCCTTACCTGCTCTTTTCCTTACCTGACCTGTCCTTTTCCTTACCTGCCCTGTCCTTTTCCTTACCTGCCCTTTTCCTTACCTGCCCTGTCCTTTTCCTTACCAGCCCTGTCCTTTTCATTACCTGTCCTGTCCTTTTCCTTACCTGCCCTTTTCCTTACCTGCCCTGTCCCTTTCCTTTCCTTACCTGCCATGTCCTTTTCCTTACCTGTCCTTTTCCTTACCCGCCCTGTCCTTTTCCTTACCAGCCCTGTCCTTTTCCTTACCTCCCCTGTCCTTTTCCTTACCTGCCCTGTCCTTTTCCTTACCTGCCCTGTCCTTTTCCTTACCTGTCCTGTCCTTTTCCTTCCCTGTCCTTTTCCTTACCTGCCTTATTCCTTACCTGCCCTGTCCCTTTCCTTACCTGCCATTTCCTTTTCCTTACCTGCCCTGTCCTTTTCCTTACCTGCCCTGTCCTTTTCCTTACCTGTCCTGTCCTTTTCCTTCCCTGTCCTTTTCCCTCCCTGTCCTTTTCCTTACCTGCCCTGTCATTTTCCTTACCTGTCCTTTTCCTTACCTGCCCTGTCCTTTTCCTTCCCTGTCCTTTTCCTTACCTGTCCTTTTTCTTACCTGCCCTGTCCTTTTCCTTACCTGCCTTTTTCCTTACCTGCCCTGTCCTTTTCCTTACCTGCCCTGTCCTTTTCCTTACCTGTCCTTTTCCTTACCTGTCCTGTCCTTTTCCTTACCTGCCCTGTCCTTTTCCTTAACTGTCCTGTCCTTTTCCTTACCTGCTCTGTCCTTTTCCTTACCTGCCCTGTCCTTTTCCTTTTCCTTACCTGTCCTGTCCTTTTCCTTACCTGCCCTTTTCCTTACCTGCCCTGTCCTTTTCCTTACCTGCCCTGTCCTTTTCCTTACCTGCCCTTTTCCTTACCTGCCATGTCCTTTTCCTTACCTGCCCTGTCCTTTTCCTTACCTGTCCTTTTCCTTACCTGCCCTGTCCCTTCCTTCCCTGCCCTGTCCTTTTCCTTACCTGCCCTTTTCCTTACCTGCCCTTTTCCTTACCTGCCCTTTTCCTTACCTGCCCTGTCCTTTTCCTTACCTGCCCTTTCCTTACCTGCCCTTTTCCTTACCTGCCCTGTCCTTTTCCTTACCTGCCTTTTCCTTACCTGCCCTGCCCTTTTCCTTACCTGCCCTTTTCCTTACCTGCCCTGTCCTTTTCCTTACCTGCCCTGTCCTTTTCCTTACCTGCCCTGTCCTTTTCCTTACCTGCCCTGCCCTTTTCCCTACCTGCCCTTTTCCTTACCTGTCCTTTTCCTTACCTACCTGTCCTTTTCCTTACCTGCCCTTTTCCTTACCTGCCCTGTCCTTTTCCTTACCTGTCCTTTTCCTTACATGCCCTGTCCTTTTCCTTACCTGCCCTTTTCCTTACCTGCCCTGTCCTTTTCCTTACCTGTCCTTTTCCTTACCTGCCCTGTCCTTTTCCTTACCTGCCCTGCCCTTTTCCCTACCTGCCCTTTTCCTTACCTGTCCTTTTCCTTACCTGCCCTGTCCTTTTCCTTACCTGTCCTTTTCCTTACATGCCCTGTCCCTTTCCTTACCTGCCCTTTTCCTTACCTGCCCTGTCCTTTTCCTTACCTGTCCTTTTCCTTACCTGCCCTTTTCCTTACCTGCCCTGTCCTTTTCCTTATCTGCCCTGTCCTTTTCCTTACCTTCCCACATGAGTAGCACGACCACAATGATGATCACCTCTCCTGTCCGGAGCTGCCGTGACTTGTCCAGACCTTCCACTGCAGGGTCATCTGTAGTGACGGACAGAGACAAGAGACCCATTTACTATTTTTTGGTTATATAATTTTTTTGCACCAAATAATATATATATTTTTTTTACCTTTATTTAACCAGGTAGGCCAGTTGAGAACAAGTTCTTATTTACAACTGCGACCTGGCCAAGATAAAGCAAAGCAGTGGGACAGAAACAACAACAAAGAGTTACTCATGGAATAAAGAAACATACAGTCAATAACACAATAGAAAAAAAGTCTATATACAGTATGTGCAAATGGCGTGAGGAGGTAAGGCAATAAATAGGCCATAGTAGCAAAGTAATTACAATTAAGCAGATTAACACCTTAGTGGTGGATGAGCAGATGATGATGTGCAAGTAGAAATACTGTTGTGAAAAAGAGCAAAAAAGTAAATAAAAACAATATTTGGATGAGGTAGGTGGATTGGGTGGGCAATTTACAGATGGGCTGTGTACAGCTGCAGCGATCGTTTATCTGCTCAGATAGCAGATGTTTAAAGTTAGTGAGGGAGATATAAGTTTCCAACTTCAGCAATTTTTGCAATTCGTTCCAGTCATTGGCAGCAGAGAACTGGAAGGAAAGGCGGCCAAATGAGGTGTTGGCTTTGGGGATGACCAGTGAGATATACCTGCTGGAGCGCGTGCTACGGGTGGATGTTGTTATCATGACCAGTGAACTGAGTCTGCCGATAAGAATATGGTGACTGACAGAGTCGAAAGCCTTGGCCAGGTCGATGAAGACGGCTGCACAGTACTGTCTTTTATCAATGTCGGTTATGATATCGTTTAATAACTTGAGGTTGGCTGAGGTACACCCGTGACCAGCTCAGAAACCAGATTGCACAGCGGAGAAGGTACGGTGGGATTCGAAATGGTCAGTGATCTGTTTATTAACTTGGCTTTCGAAGACTTTAGATAGGCAGGGCAGGATGGATATAGGTCTGTAACAGTTTGGGTCTAGAGTGTCTCCCACTTCAAAGAGGGGGATGACAGCGTCAGCTTTCCAATCTTTAGGGATCTCAGACGATACGTAAGAGAGGTTGAACAGGCTGGTAATAGGGGTTGCAACTAGGGCCGGATAATTTTAGAAAGAGAGTGTCCAGATTGTCTAGCCCAGCTGATTTGTACGGTTCAGGTTATGCAGCTCTTTCAGAACATCTGCTATCTGGATTTGAGTGAAGGAGAAGCTGGGGAGGCTCGGGCGAGTAGCTGCGGGGGGCGGAGCTGTTGGCCGGGGGTTGGGGTAGCCAGGAGGAAAGCATGGCCAGCCGTAGAGAAATGCTTATTGAAATGTTCGATTATCATGGATTTATCGGTGGTGACCGTGTTACCTAGCCTCAGTGCAGTGGGCAGCTGGGAGGAGGTGCTCTTATTCTCCATGGACTTTACAGTGTCCCAGACATTTTTGGAGTTAGAGCTACAGGATGCAAATTCCTGTTTGAAAAGCTGGCCTTTGCTTTCCTGACTGACTGCGTGTATTGGTTCCTGCGTGTATTAGTCCGCCACAGGATGTTTTTGTGCGAGTCGAGGGCAGTCAGGTCTGGAGGGCTATATCTGTTCTTAGTTTAAACATTTTTTGGAAGGGGCATGCTTATTTAAGATGGTGAGGAAGGCACTTTTAAAGAAAGACCAGGCATTCTCTACTGACGGGATGAGGTCAATACCCTTCCAGGATACCTGGGCCAGGTCGATTAGAAAGGCCTGCTCGCTGAAGTGTTTAAGGCAGCGTTTGACAGTGATGAGGGGTGGTCGTTTGACCGCGGACCCATAGCGGATACAGGCAGTGATCACTGAGATCCTGGTTGAAGACAGCAGAGGTGTATTTAGAGGGCAAGTTGGTCAGGATAATATATATAAGGGTGCCCATGTTTACAGATTTAGGGTTGTACCTGGTGGGTCCCTTGTGTGAGATTGAGGGCATCTAGCTTAGATTGAAGGATGGCCGGGGTGTTAAGCATATCCCAGTTTAGGTCACCTAACAGCACAAACTCTGAAGATAGATGGGGGCAATCAATTCACATATGGTGTCCAGAGCACAGCTGGGAGCTGAGGGGGGGGGGTCTATAACAGGTGGCAATTGTGAGAGACTTATTTCTGGAGAGATTCATTTTTTAAATTAGAAGCTCGAACTGTTTGGGCACAGACCTGGAAAGTATGACTGAATTTCGCAGGCTATCTCTGCAGTAGATTGCATAAGACAGGGGTATGGTAGGGTGTGGGTACAGTGGAGGTAAACCTAGGCATTGAGTGACGATAAGAGAGGTTGCATCTCTAGATGCACTAGTTATGCTGGGTGAGGTCACCGCATGTGTGGGAGGCTGGCTGGGTAGATGGATGGATAGCTGAATGGTTTGCTGGCATGTAAGGAAAAGCAGAAGGGGTGTTTTGAATATCTGGCACTCCCGTTCACCGTGGAGTTCAGCTGCGTTCCTGTCTGTTCTGAACTCTGAGGCACAGAGAGATGAGAGAGAGAAAAGAGAGAGAGAGAACGAAAGAGAAGGGAAGAGAGAGTGATAGGGGAGATAGAGAGAGAGAGAGCGAAATAGAAAGGGAGAGAGAGCGTGAGAGAGAGAGAAAGAGAGAGAGAGAGACAAAGAGGGGGAGAGAGAGAGAGAGAGAGAGAAAGGGCTGGCCTGCAGCTCCTTGAGATAGAGAGAGAGCGAAATAGAAAGAGAGAGAGAGTGAGAGAGAGAGAGACATAAAGAGGGGGAGAGAGAGAGAGAGAGAGAATGAGGGAGAGAGAGGGCTGGCCTGCAGCTCCTTGAGCCTGACAGAGATGATAGGATATGGTATAATTATAGGGTATAGTGTTTGCAACGGGAAGACAGAGGGGTGGGTGGAGGGGTGGAGAAGAGGAAGTGTTGGCACGGGGATGAAGAGCTTTAGGACGAAGATGTCTATTGTTTGTTTGTTTGGTTCTGTCCATGTGGTCCTGTCACACCGGTACATTCACTGTCACTCCTGGTCTGGAGGACTAGTAGTAGTTGCAGTAGTTCATTCTCCTGGTCTGGAGGACTAGTAGTAGTTCCAGTAGTTTATTCTCCTTGTCTGGAGGACTAGTAGTAGTTCCAGTAGTTTATTCTCCTTGTCTGGAGGACTAGTAGTAGTTCCAGTAGTTTATTCTCCTGGTCTGGAGGACTAGTAGTAGTTCCAGGAGTTTATTCTCCTGGTCTGGAGGACTAGTAGTAGTTCCAGTAGTTTATTCTCCTGGTCTGGAGGACTTGTAGTAGTTCCAGTAGTTTATTCTCCTGGTCTGGAGGACTAGTAGTAGTTCCAGTAGTTTATTCTCCTGGTCTGGAGGACTAGTAGTAGTTCCAGTAGTTTATTCTCCTGGTCTGGAAGACTAGTAGTAGTTCCAGTAGTTTATTCTCCTGGTCTGGAAGACTAGTAGTAGTTCCAGTAGTTTATTCTCCTGGTCTGGAGGACTAGTAGTAGTTCCAGTAGTTTATTCTCCTGGTCTGGAAGACTAGTAGTAGTTCCAGTAGTTTATTCTCCTGGTCTGGAAGACTAGTAGTAGTTCCAGTAGTTTATTCTCCTGGTCTGGAGGACTAGTAGTAGTTCCAGTAGTTTATTCTCCTGGTCTGGAAGACTAGTAGTAGTTCCAGTAGTTTATTCTCCTGGTCTGGAGGACTTGTAGTAGTTCCAGTAGTTTATTCTCCTGGTCTGGAGGACTAGTAGTAGTTCCAGTAGTTTATTCTCCTGGTCTGGAAGACTAGTAGTAGTTCCAGTAGTTTATTCTCCTGGTCTGGAAGACTAGTAGTAGTTCCAGTAGTTTATTCTCCTTTTTGCATTTATTAAATGTAATGCATTCACAAAGGTTACACAAAGGAAATTTCTCCGTAATTAATATAACCTGATTGAGCTAATCATGTAAATGTAATTAACTAGAGAGTCGGGCACCACAAAATAATATTTATAGAGCTGTTATCTTCCAAATAAATTCTTAAAGACCTAGTAATATTTTACATCAATAGCAGTCAATATTATTTGTCCTCTTATTTCAGTCTCATCTGAAAGTTGTAAATTCTTGGTTATCTGCACGAACCCTGGCTTTTTATTTATTTATTTATTTTTATTTTACCTTTATTTAACCAGGTAGGCAAGTTGAGAACAAGTTCTCATTTACAATTGCGACCTGGCCAAGATAAAGCAAAGCAGTTCGACAGATACAACGACACAGAGTTACACATGGAGTAAAACAAACATACAGTCAATAATACAGTATAAACAAGTCTATATACAATGTGAGCAAATGAGGTGAGAACGGAGGTAAAGGCAAAAAAGGCTATGGTGGCAAAGTAAATACAATATAGCAAGTAAAACACTGGAATGGTAGTTTTGCAATGGAAGAATGTGCAAAGTAGAAATAAAAATAATGGGGTGCAAAGGAGCAAAATAAATAAATTAATTAAAATTAAATACAGTTGGAAAAGAGGTAGTTGTTTGGGCTAAATTATAGGTGGGCTATGTACAGGAGCAGTAATCTGTGAGCTGCTCTGACAGTTGGTGCTTAAAGCTAGTGAGGGAGATAAGTGTTTCCAGTGTCAGAGATTTTTGTAGTTCGTTCCAGTCATTGGCAGCAGAGAACTGGCTAACAAGTTGAATCAGCAAATACAAAATTGGGTTTAATTATTTATTTACTAAATACCTAACTAATCACACAGAATTACACATGCACATAATTCAATCATAACTTGATTACAAATTACGTCATAAAGGAAAACGTCCCTGGCGGGCGGAACAGATAACAGATATGACAGCTGGTTACACAAAAGAAAAGGGGCGGGGTTTGAGTGAAAGAGCGGGAAGACTGAGGAAAAAAGGGAGAAGCTATGCTATCGTAAATACAGCATCTTAATCATTCTAAATAACTGCCCATTTGGAAAAGGAAAATGCAATAAATATTTACTCTAAGCTGCGCCTCAATATGTTGGTTGTAGATGTAAGGGAATACCCCCTGAAATGGACAAAAATGAATGTGAAAACATTGGCATTGGACAAACCATATACACGGTGTCCAATACCACCCAATCTGGTGTTGATTCATGTAAAGTTGATTGCAAATGCCATATGGCAAATGCCAGTTGTAACACTTTAAAAATCCAACAGGTGGCGAGTGCGCTCCACCTTGGTTTTTCATATTGGAAATGCAACACAAGTCAACATCCAAAAGCAAAATTTTGAAAAAGTGACTTTTTCACCCCCAAAAAAGCTTTCTGGACCGTTTTTTGAAATTCTTTCAATGTTTTTGTCAATTACACATGTGTAAGAACTGTATGAATACACTTTTGTCCAATTTTATTATCATATTTTTTTTTTTACATGCGCATAAGTAATATGTTTTGTCCATTTTCAATATGATTTCAGTGATAGTTATTCCTTTCTGTCGCTCATTGTGTTGACTTCATCATGTCCATTTGGTGATGTTTTTTCACTGTTGAATCATATTGCAAGTGCACGTGCATTTGCAATATGGTTCAATGGGCATTTACCATCACGAATTTGTCATGCTATAAAAATCCTGCAAGGAATGTGAAATTGACTGGCCCGATGAACTCGGGATGGCTGGGCAGTGATTCTGGTTCATCTCAATTGCTCGTTAGGGTTGATTTCAGAATGTCACTTTGGTGATGGTACCTCACTGTTTAAACATATTGCAAATGGACAAGAGTCACCAGCAAGTCACCGTCCATTAGTCAATTAGATATCATTCTGACACCAAACTGATACAAACTGACACCAAACCCACTTTTTCCAACTCGTTTAGTAGCCAACTATCACATACTTCAGAGCTGGCCGAAAATTCACAACGCCTTCGGTTCAAACCATTAAAAAAACATAAAACACGTAGTTACGTTCTAGCTGCGGGTCCATTTCTGATGTTATGTGTAGGCCTAGCTGAGGCGACCCCGAATCCCAAGTTTCGGCTTGATAGGTCATTTGGTGTCCGAGCAAGACCCTAATTGGTGCTGAAAATCCACTTTTTTCCATGACTTGCTACGGGGTCCTTGAATGAGCTATCGGACAGGAACGTTGAGGTCTGTCTATATGGGCCGAGACGGTCACAATGCACCTAGTCTTGCGACTCTGGGACATTGCTAAATGTCGTCATTTTCGTGATGCAAAAATGAATTGAAGTCATTGCAAATGTACGAAGCTGTTTCTCGGCCCGAGAACCTTCTAGAGCCACGTAACTCACCACGCACTATCAACCTGAGGTCTAGAATAGGGTTAAAAAATGTCAGAACTCTAGGTCTGACGGTTCTTTAAAAGTTCCAACAAGGTTAACTAATGCAGGCAGTGTATGTCTCTACGCACCCAATGGGTCCCTCCTTCCAAGCTGTGTTTTAGTGTGATTTATTTTTCCTTTGAAATTTTATGGGAAAAATGACTGATTTACAGTTCATGGGGGTTGCCTAATCACACATATGAAGTTTTGGAAAGATCAGACTTGTTTAACCCCTCAAAACAGCCCCTGAGACACCAATTATGGCACTTCCGGTTGGCACAGGAAGCTATAAGTCAACACATATCCTCATTGGGGTATGCTTTTACATAATCCTGAGTTTTAAGTCTTTACGTTAAGAACTGACTGATTTACACAGGGTTGAATGCACTATGTCTATCAAACTGCAGGCAGGGTATGGATATACACTTTTAGGGTGATTTTAACCACTTCCGGTTGGTCCAGGAAGCTTAGAATCAACACAGGTAGACCTCGTAGTGGCCTGATGGACTGTCACCGAAGACAGGTTCATACGGCATTCATAACCCACATAGGCTTCAGGTTGAATTTAGGGGTGCAGGCAATGTATTCCTATGGGGAGAGAAGTCAATGCAAACTGTTTGATGTAAACACCTTCTTTTAACTGTTAAGGGTTAATGCCACATGGTCAAGGTTAGGCTTGCACGGATCAGGAGGATCTTAGGAACATTCCTGTGGTTGAATTGTCCTTCTAAACCTAACGGTTCTCTCACATTCACCCAAAAGCAAATGACGTTGTGGGGCATGCTTCATTTTGGGCCAACTTCTCTAATGGTCGCTGAGCTTAGACCGAGCGAGCTACGGTCAAGCAGGATATCTCGTTGAACTCGGCACGGCCTAGGGATTATGGTAATGCCATTGCCTGCTCTCTGTGTCTTTAGGCACCGCACTTTGTCACTCCATCCTTCCTGTGTGTGTGTGAGGGAGCTTTTCTTTGAGATCTGTTGGGGGAAATGACTGATTTACAGTTCAGGAGGGTTACCTAGTCACACATATGAAGTTTTGGAGAGATGTGACTTTTCTAACCCTTCAAAACAGACAGTGTGACCCAATTAAAGGCACTTCCGGTTGGCACAGGAAGCTATAGGTAAACACATGTCTTGGCTGAGGTAGCCTCTTACAGAATCCTGAGTTTTAAGTCTTTAAGTTAAGAATTGACTGATCTACACAGTTTTGAATACAGTGATTTTCATAATGACAGGTTATGTGTTTCAAAACACTTTTAGGGTGATTTTAACCACTTCCGGTTGGTCCAGGAAGCTTAGAATCGACACAGGTAGACCTCATAGTGGTCTGATGGACTGTCATAGAAGACAGGTTCATAAGGCATTCATAACCCACATAGGCTTCAGGTTGAATTTATGAGTGCAGGCAATGTATTCCTATGGGGGAGAGAAGTCAATGCAAACTCTTTGATGTAAACACCTTCTTTTAACTATTAAGGGTTAATGCCACATGGTCAAGTTTAGGTTTGCATGGATCGGGAGGACCTTAGGAACGTACCTGAGGTCGAATTGTGCTTCTCACCCTAACGGTTCTCTTACTGTCACCCAAAATGCAAATGACATTGTGGGGCAGGCTTCATTTTGGGCCTTCTTTTTTTTCAAGGTCGCTGCACTCAGAGCGAGCTACGGTCAAGCGGGGCGTTTCGTTGAACTCGGCACAGTCTGGAGACTATGGTGATGCCATGGGGTCCTTGAATGAGCTATCGGACAGAAACGTTGGGGTCCGTCTCTATGGGCCGAGCCGGTTTCAATGCACCTAGTCTTGTGTCTCTGAGACTTTTCTAAATGTCGTCATTTTCGGAATGGTCAAAATGAATTGAAGTCATTGCAAATGTACGAGGCTGTTTCTCAGTCTGAGAAGCTTCTAGAGCCACCTAACTCACCACGCATTATCGACCTGAGGTCTAGAACAGGTTTCTAAAGCCCCCTAACTCACCACGCATTATCGAGCTGAGGTCTAGAACAGGTTTCTAAAGTTTCGGAATTCTAGGTCTGACGGTTCTTTTTTAGCTCGAACAAAGCTAACTATTGCAGCCACTGTCTGTCTCTACGCACCCCAATACGTCCCTCCTTCCAAGCTGTGTGTGTGTGTGATTTAGTTTTCCTTTGAAATTTTATGGGGAAAATGACTGATTTACAGTTCATGGGGGTTGCCTAATCACACATATGAAGTTTTGGAGAGATCTGACTTTTTTAACCCTTCGAAACAGCCCCTGAGACACCAAGTATGGCACTTCCGGTTGGCACAGGAAGCTATAAGTCAACACATATCCTCATTGGGGTATGTTTTTACATGATCCTGAGTTTTAAGTCTTTACGTTAAGAACTGACTGATTTACGCAGGGTTGAATGCACTATGTCTATCAAACTGCAGGCAGGGTATGGATATACACTTTTAGGGTGATTTTAACCACTTCCGGTTGGTCCAGGAAGCTTAGAATCGACACAGGTAGACCTCATAGTGTCTTGATGGACTGTCATCGAAGACAGGTTCATAAGGCATTCATAACCCACATAGGCCTCAGGTTGAATTTAGAGGAGCAGGCAATGTATTCCTATGGGGAGAGATGTTATTGTAATCTGTGAGATCAAAAAACCCTGTTTTACTGTTAAGGTTTAATGCTACACGGTCAAGGTTAGGCTTGCAAAGATCGAGAGGACCTTAGGAACGTACCTGAGGTCGAATTGTGCTTCTCACCCTAACGGTTCTCTCACTGTCACCCAAAAGCAAATGACGTTGTGGGGCAGGCTTCATTTTGGCCCTACTTTTCTAATGGTCGCTGTGCTTAGACCGAGCGAGCTACGGTCAAGCGGGGCATCTCGTTGAACTCTGCACGGCCTAGAGAATATGGAAATGCCATTGCAGGCTCTGTGTGTCTTTAAGCACCGCACTTTGTCACTCCATCCTTGCTGTGTGTGTGTGTCTGTGTGTGTGTGTGAGAGAGAGCTTTTCTTTGACATATGTTGGTAGAAATGACTGACTTACAGTTCATGGGGGTTGCCTAATCACACATATGACGTTTTGAAAAGATCTGACCTTTTTAACCCTTGGAAACAGCCACTATGACAGCATTTAAGGCACTTCCAGTTGGCACAGGAAGCTATAAATAAACTCATATCCTGATTGGGGTATGCCTTTACAGAATCCTGAGTTATAAGTCTTTACGTTAAGAACTGAGCTATTTACGGAGGGTTTAGTGAGTGTGTGTTATTTCAGAAAATCATAGAAAATCACAGAAATCTCGCATAGCTCCGCAGCACACTTTAAAAACATTCGTATGAACACCCTCCAACTGGATCTGTAACTGTTTAAAAAAAAAACTATCTTTGAACATCACCAATTTGTCATTGTACGATTTCTCTTAAATGACGATAGATAAATGTTTGGTTCTTTTTTTATTGACACCGGAGGCTCCTTGACTCCTTGGAAATTATTTCTCTCTTTTCATTTTGGACCTTTAATCCCAGACAAATGGCCATAACTCAAAAACCGTTGAGGCCTAGACGCCATCTTGTTCGGGGCCAACTGCCCATTATGCCAAACCTACGCTCACCAAGTTTCGGCTTCAAAATATTTTCCGTTTTGGAGATAAGGCCCCGTCGTGATTCGTGATGTTTTGTACATTTGCAATATGATTGCTTATTTAATTTTACCTTTATTTTACTAGGCAAGTCAGTTAAGAACAAATTCTTATTTTCAATGACGGCCTAGGAACAGTGGGTTAATTATTAACTGCCTGTTCAGGGGCAGAACGACAGATTTGTACTTTGTCAGCTCGGGGATTTGAACTTGCAACCTTTCGGTTACTAGTCCAACGCTCTAACCACTAGGCTTATGCCCTCTTGTGGGATTTTCCGGGACAGTGGAAAAATGACCAAAATTTGATTATTTTATAAAACGGAAACCGAATGTCCGAGAAAGTTTGTTTGATGACTTCCCGGTAGGTCCGGCCCAGCCGCACGGCCCGACGCCGACCGCAAATTTTACAAACGTTTTCGGACGTCTAGTAAGGGACCGTACATTTGCAATATGGACTTTCTCACTAACCATACAGCAAATGTCAAAATGTTCCCTTAAGGTATGGAAGGCCGTGTTGCCCAACATTTTCCTGTCCTCGGAAGAGGTAGGCTGTATCACTTCTGTAGTGAATAAGAGTTCAACGTTCATTCCATTCGCAACCAAAGCTCACACTGAGGTTGGCTTCATTCTGTAGTTATTATCTGAATCCTTCTGACATCGGACCGTCGTCCTAATGTACCCGGAACAGGAGGTTACATTTTCATCAAGGGCTTATATAGTGGAGGGAGAGAAAGGTGTTTCATAGTTTATAACCCATGTCTCTTCACTGAGTGAGCAGAGCTTTAACCTTATGAAAACCCAATTCTCTCATTTGGAAGCTAAAATCACATTGAATCAATTTAAATATTTAAATGTAAATTGCACAACAATTCCATGTCTGATAACTATAATGTTCAGACTTTCCAGGATACAGTTTATGTCATCCTATCATTATCAAGAATGTCTCAGATGACAACCGAACTGACAACATATTCATTAATAACCTCTTTGGGATAGGGGTCAGCATTTTCACTTTTGGATAAATAGCATGCCCAATTTCAACTTACTGCTACTCATGCCAAGAATATAAGATATGCATATTATTAGTAGATTTGGATAGAAAACACTCTGAAGGTTCTAAAACTGTTTGAATCATGTCTGTGAGTAAAACAGAACTTATGTAGCAGGAAAAACCCAGAGGACTAACCATCAGAATTTTAATTTTTTTGAGGTCACTGTCTATTCAATGAGTTTTCATTGGGAAACGAGATTTCTAAGGAACTTCTTCTTTCTTAGGAACTACCGCTTCCACTGGATGTCACCAGTCTTGGAAATTGGTTGAGGTTATTCCTTTGTGTAATGAAGAAGTACGGCCATCTTGGATCTTGGATCAGGGTAACGTTATGTGTACTGTTTGAGAGTTGCGCAAGACTAAAAAAGTTGCGTTAGTTTGTGATCCTCCTGCATTGAAAACAGATGGACCCGTCTTCAATTTGATTGATTATTAACATTTAAAAAATACCTAAAGTTGTATTACAAAAGTAGTTTGAAAATTTTTGGCAAAGTTTACAGGTAACTTTTGAGATATTTTGTAGTGACGTTGCGCAAATTGGAAGCTGTTTTTTTCTGGATCAAACGTGCCTAATAAATGGACATTTTGGATATATATGGACGGAATTAATCAAACAAATAGGACCATTTGTGATGTTTATGGGACATATTGGAGTGCCAACAAAACAAGCTTGTCAAAGGTAATGCATGTTTTATATTTTATTTCTGCGTTTTGTGTAGTGCCTGCTGGGTTGTAATATGCTTTTCTCTCTTTGTTTACTATTGTGCTATCCTCAGATAATAGCTTCTTATGCTTTCGCCGAAAAGCCTTTTTGAAATCTGACATGTTGGCTGGATTCACAACGAGTGTAGCTTTAATTTGATGTCTTACATGTGTGATTTAATGAAAGCTTGAATTTTATAGTATTTTATTTGAATTTGGCGCTCTGCATTTTCCCTGGCAATTGGCCGAAGTGGGACATTTGCGTCCCACCTATCCCAGAGAGGTTTTAAGGTCAGATGGTCTTTAAGGTCAGGTGGTCTTTAAGGTCAGTTGGTCTTTAATAAGGTCAGGTGGTCTTTAAGGTCAGATGGTCTTTAAGGTCAGATGGTCTTTAAGGTCAGATGGTCTTTAAGGTCAGTTGGTCTTTAAGGTCAGTTTATCTTTAACGTCAGATCTGCTGTAGGAGAAACCACAGATCTAGGGACAGTTTACCTCCCCCGTATCCTAACCTTAACCATTAACACTGGTCTTAGATCAGTGTCTAAGGGCAACTTCCTCCTCTCTGAGTTGGGTGGGGGGGATGGGATTTGGAGGAGCGTTCTTCACTGGCAGACTACCCCATGTGAGCCGCTGGAAAAAGCCAGTTTCCAGGACAGAGAGCTAAAGTAGATGGATGAAGTGGCAACTGATCTGTTTGCTCTAAAAGCAATACGAACCGGCCTCCGTCTGCCTTTAATGATCCCATGGAAGAGGTTAGGACTTCAGGGGCACACGACTCACCACAGAGACAACCAGAGAAGTTTCCTAAAACAAGACTGCCGACGCCTGGGCCAGATGGACAGAAATGGAGGAGAGGAGGAGGGGAGAAGGAGAGTAGGATGAGGGGAGAGGGGGATGAGAGGAGGAGGAGAGGGGGATGGGGGAGAGGGGGATGAGAAGAGGAGGAGAGGGGGATAAGGGGAGAGGGGGACGAGAAGAGGAGGAGAGGAGGATGAGGGGAGAGGGGGAGGTGGAGAAGAGAGGAGAGGGGGAGGAGAAGAGGAGGTGGGGAGGAGGAGGGTAAGAGGAGGGGAGGAGGAGAAGAGGAGAAGAGGGGGAGGAGAAGTGAGTGTGTTAGTGTGTGTTAGTGTGTTAGTGTGTGTTAGTGTGTGTTAGTGTTTTAGTGTGTGTTAGTGTGTTAGTGTGTGTTAGTGTGTTTAGTGTGTTAGTGTGTGTTTGTGTGTTAGTGTGTTAGTGTGTGTTTGTGTTAGTGTGTTGTTTGTGTGTTAGTGTGTTAGTGTGTGTTAGTGTGTGTTAGTGTGTGTTGGTGTGTGTTGGTGTGTTAGTGTGTGTTGTGTGTTAGTGTGTGTTAGTGTGTGTTGTGTGTTAGTGTGTGTTAGTGTGTGTTAGTGTGTGTTAGTGTGTTAGTGTGTATTAGTGTGTTAGTGTGTGTTTGTGTGTCAGTGTGTTAGTGTGTGTTAGTGTGTTAGTGTGTGTTAGTGTGTCAGTCTGTTAGTGTGTGTTAGTGTGTATTAGTGTGTGTTAGTGTGTATTAGTGTGTGTTAGTGTGTGTTAGTGTGTGTTAGTGTGTATTAGTGTGTGTTAGTGTGTCAGTCTGTTAGTGTGTGTTAGTGTGTATTAGTGTGTGTTAGTGTGTGTTAGTGAGTCAGTGTGTTAGTGTGTGTTAGTGTGTTAGTGTGTGTTAGTGTGTGTTGTGTGTTAGTGTGTGTTAGTGTGTTAGTGTGTGTGAGCGTGTTAGTGTATGTTAGCGTGTTAGTGTGTGTTAGTTTGTTAGTGTGTTAGTGTGTGTGAGCGTGTGTTAGTGTGTGTTAGTGTTTGTTAGTGTGTGTTAGTGTGTTAGTGTGTTTGTGTGTGTGAGCGTGTTAGTGTATGTTAGCGTGTTAGTGTGTGTTAGTGTGTATTCGTGTGTTAGTGTGTGTTAGTGTGTGTTAGTGTGCCAGTGTGTTAGTGTGTTAGTGTGTGTTAGTGTGTTAATGTGTGTTAGTGTGTTAATGTGTGTTAGTGTGTTAGTGTGTGTTAGTGTGTGTTAGTGTGTGTTTGTGTGTTAATGTGTGTTGTTGTGTGTGTGTGTTAGTGTGTGTTAGCGTGTTAGTGTGTTAGTATGTGTTAGTGTGTTAGTGTGTTTGTGTGTATCTGTGTGTGTTTTTTGTGTTAGTGTGTTTGTGTGTGTTAGTGTGTTTGTGTGTGTTGTGTGTTCGTGTGTGTTCGTGTGTGTTAGTGTGTGCTGAGGAACAACCTTTCTTCGTTCCTTCCTGGTCAGTTCTGATTTGGTAATTGGACACCATATTAACAATTCAGCTCCTCACTTCTCCCTGTGTCCTTCCTCTATCCTCCCATCTCCTTCCTATTTCTTTCCTTTCTCCTTCCTTATTTTCTCCTACTTTCTTCTCCTTCCTTTCTCTCTCCTCCTTCCCATCTCTTTCCTTCCCCTTCCTATTTCTTTCCTTCCTTCCTTCCTTATTCCTTCCTTGTCTTCCCCCCCTCCTATCTCCTTCCTTCCTTATTCCTTCCTTGTCTTCTCCTCCTTCCTCCTTCCTTCCTTCCTTATTCCATCCTTGTCTTCCCCCTCCTATCTCCTTCCTTCCTTATTCCATCCTTGTCTTCTCCTCCTTCCTCCTTCCTTCCTTCCTTATTCCTTCCTTGTCTTCCCCCTCCTATCTCCTTCCTTCCTTATTCCATCCTTGTCTTCTCCTCCTTCGTATCTCCTTCAGTCCTTTCTCCTTCCTTTCTACTTCTTTCTCCTTCCTTATTTTCTCCTCCTTCCTTAGTCCTTCCTTCCTTCCTTTCTCCTTCCTTCCTCTTTCCTATCTCCTTCCTTCCTCCTTCCTATCTCCTTCCTTCCTTAGTCCTTCCTTATTTTCTCCTTCCTTCCTTCCTTTCTCCTTCCTTTCTCCATCCTTTCTCTCTCCTCCTTCCTTTCTCCTCCGTTCCTCCTTCCTTTCTCCTTCCTTATTCCTTCCTATTTCCTTCTTCTTTCTTATCTCCTTCCTTCCTATCTCCTTCCCTTCTCCTTCCTATCTCCTTCCTTCCTTATTTCCTATCTCCTTCCTTACTCCTTCCTTCCTTCCTTTCTCCTTCCTTCCTCTTTCCTTCCTCCTTCCTATCTCCTTCCTTCCTATCTCCTTCCTTCCTCCTTCCTATCTCCTTCCTTCCTTCCTATCTCCTTCCTTCCTTCCTATCTCCTTCCTTCCTCCTTCCTATCTCCTTCCTTCCTTATTCCTTCCTTCCTCATTCCTTCCTTCCTTTCTCCTTCCTTCCTTGTTCCTTCCTCCTTCCTTCCTTCCTTATTCCATCCTTGTCTTCTCCTCCTTCGTATCTCCTTCAGTCCTTTCTCCTTCCTTTCTACTTCTTTCTCCTTCCTTATTTTCTCCTCCTTCCTTAGTCCTTCCTTCCTTTCTCCTTCCTTCCTTTCTCCTTCCTTCCTCTTTCCTTCCTCCTTCCTATCTCCTTCCTTCCTTCCTATCTCCTCCTTCCTATCTCCTTCCTTCCTTAGTCCTTCCTTATTTTCTCCTTCCTTCCTTCTTCTTCCTTCCTTCCTTCCTTCCTTCCTTCCTTCCTTCCTTCCTTCCTTCCTTCCTTCCTTCCTTCCTTCCTTCCTTCCTTCCTTCCTTCCTTTCCCCTTTCTTTCTCCTTCCTTCCTCTTTCCTTCCTTCCTTGCACCTTCCTTTCTCCTTCCTGTCTCCTTCCTTCCTTCATTCCTCCTTCCTTCCTTCGTTCCTCCTTCCTTTCTCCTTCCTTCTCCTCCATGTCTCCCTTTGTCTCTATGTAGTCTGGACGATAAAGAGGAAAAGGATAACATAAGGAGCCGTGTTCATTCCAGCTTTCCCTTAGATGTATTCTGGCAGTCAACTACACATTTTTTTACTCATTTGAATATCCAAATGGCTGATTATAAGGGCGGCATGCGTGAGCACACTCCTTTAGGGAGAGACGGAGGGAGAGATGGAGAGACGGAGAGACGGAGGGAGAGAGAGAGGGAGAAACGGAGGGAGAGACAGAGGGAGAGACGGAGGGAGAGAGGGAGAGACGGAGGGAGAGAGAGGGAGAGAGGGAGAGATGGAGGGAGGGTGAGAGAGACAGAGGGAGAGAGGGAGAGACGGAGGGAAAGAGGGAGGGAGAGAGTGAGAGAGGGCGAGACGGAGGGAGAGAGGGAGAGAGGGAGAGACGGAGGGAGAGATGGAGGGAGAGATGGAGAAACGGAGGGAGAGATGGAGGGAGAGAGTGAGAGAGGGAGGGAGAGAGGGAGAGACTGAGGGAAAGAGGGAGGGAGAGAGTGAGAGATGGAGGGAGAGACAGAGGGAGAGAGGGAGAGACGGAGGGAGAGACGGAGGGAGAGAGGGTGAGACGGAGGGAGAGAGGGAGAGACGGAGGGAGAGACGGAGGGAGAGACGGAGGGAAAGAGGGAGAGATGGAGGGAGAGAGGGAGAGACGGAGGGAGAGAGGGAGAGACGGAGGGAGAGACGGAGGGAGAGTGGGCGAGACGGAGCGAGAGAGGGAGAGACGGAGCGAGAGAGGGAGAGAGGGAGAGACGGAGGGAGAGACGGAGGGAGAGACGGAGGGAGAGAGGGTGAGACGGAGGGAGAGAGGGAGAGAGGGAGAGACGGAGGGAGAGACGGAGGGAAAGAGGGAGAGATGGAGGGAGAGAGGGAGAGACGGAGGGAGAGAGTGAGAGATGGAGGGAGAGACAGAGGGAGAGAGGGAGAGACGGAGGGAGAGAGGGAGAGACTGAGGGAAAGAGGGAGGGAGAGAGTGAGAGATGGAGGGAGAGACGGAGGGAGAGACGAAGGGAAAGAGGGAGAGAGTGAGAGACAGAGGGAAAGAGGGAGAGACGGAGGGAGAGACGGAGGGAGAGTGGGCGAGACGGAGCGAGAGAGGGAGAGACGGAGCGAGAGAGAAGGAACGAGAGAAAGACAGGAAGATGAAAGGAGTCTCCAACTAAATGGTTGTGAGTCTGGCTCCACACATCACACACTCTAAAGACAGGGGCAGTGTCCCAAATCACACCCTATTCCCTACATAGTGCACTAACTCTGCCCAAGGCCCTATAAAGGGAATAGGGTTAGTCACGTGGGATGTAGCCTGGGCTCTGACCTCAGTGTAGAGAGCTGCATCAGTAAACAATGTGATTAACAAACCTAAAAATAACACTGTAGTCTATTATTTCCAAAGACATCAAAACAAACTGTTTCTAAACATCCTCTCAGATCAAATGTTAATCCTCTTATTGCTTTTGAAGGAAACTCAGAGTTTAGTTTCACTTCATTTAAACGTTTGCGCTCCTAAAAAGTAATGTGGTGAGGAATGATGTACATAAAGAACATCTTTAAATGTCTTCTCTCTCTGCTCTGTTCTCTCTGCTCTGTTCTCTCTCTGCTCTGTTCTCTCTGCTCTGTTCTCTCTGCTCTGTTCTCTCTCTGCTCTGTTCTCTCTGCTCTGTTCTCTCTCTGCTCTGTTCTCTCTCTGCTCTGTTCTCTCTCTGCTCTGTTCTCTCTGCTCTGTTCTCTCTGCTCTGTTCTCTCTCTCTGCTCTGTTCTCTCTCTGCTCTGTTCTCTGCTCTGTTCTCTGCTCTCTCTCTGCTCTGTTCTCTCTGCTCTGTTCTCTCTCTGCTCTGTTCTCTCTCTGCTCTGTTCTCTCTCTGCTCTGTTCTCTCTCTGCTCTGTTCTCTCTCTGCTCTGTTCTCTCTCTGCTCTGTTCTCTCTCTGTTCTTGTGTCTCTCTGCTCTGTTCTCTCTCTGTTGTTGTGTCTCTCTGCTCTGTTGTCTCTCTGTTGTTGTGTCTCTCAGCTCTGTTCTCTTTCTGTTCTTGTGTCTCTCTGCTCTGTTGTCTCTTTCTGTTCTTCTGTATCTCTGCTCTGTTGTCACTCTGTTGTTGTGTCTCTCTCTCTCATTTTCTGAGAGTTGATCATCACACCAGACAGAGATGTTACCACATATCCAAACGGAGGCGGAAAATTATCCTGGGACTGGAGTTGTTCCTTTAAGCAAGTAAAACCCTGGACCCTAGTTACTGGGTATGACATGGTTATTCATCTGTTTTTCCCACAGGAGCACGTCTTTTTTTGCAAGGGTTGAGAAAATAAATAAAGAATATAAACATAGTAGATTAGCTACCACTTTGAAAACACGCTCCAGTTGAATTTGAAGTCTGTCAGAGTTGCGGAGCTGGCATCAGACTTCCTGCACGGTCAGCTTTGATAGAACACCGTGTGTTTCTGGAACACCACATTTATCATTCTAGAACAACGCTGGGCAGTCATTCTATCGCTGCGTTCTGACTGCGGATCAAAACACACTGTATTTACCATCAGTGTCAGATATCAGTTCAGTGACAGGATCCTGGATACCAACTGGCAGAGAGAGCAGTATAACCACCGTACTGACACGCATACGCACACACGCGCACGCACACACACACACACACGCACACGCATACACACACAAACACACACACACACACACACACACACACACACACACACACGCACACGCATACACACAAACACACACACACACACACACACACACACACACACACACACACACACACACACACACACACACACACACACACACACACACACACACACACACACACACACACACACACACACACCTATGTAAAATAACCAGATGATATACAGTCTGTGCACATATTTATGAATGGAGACGTGTTGGTCTGGCCTGTTGGTCTGGCCTGTTGGTCTGGCCTGTTGGTCTGGCCTGTTGGTCTGGCCTGTTGGTCTGGCCTGTTGGTCTGGCCTGTTGGTCTGACCTGTTGGTCTGGCCTGTTGGTCTGGTCTGTTGGTCTGGTCTGTTGGTCTGGCCTGTTGGTCTGGTCTGTTGGTCTGGCCTGTTGGTCTGGCCTGTTGGTCTGGCCTGTTGGTCTGGTATGTTGGTCTGGCCTGTTGGTCTGGTCTGTTGGTCTGACCTGTTGGTCTGGCCTGTTGGTCTGGCCTGTTGGTATGGTCTGTTGGTCTGACCTGTTGGTCTGGCCTGTTGGTCTGGCCTGTTGGTATGGTCTGTTGGTCTGGCCTGTTGTTCTGGTCTGTTAGTATGGTCTGTTGGTCTGGTCTGTTGGTCTGACCTGTTTAGTATGGTCTGTTGGTCTGGTCTGTTGGTCTGACCTGTTGGTCTGGTCTGTTGGTCTGACCTGTTTAGTATGGTCTGTTGGTCTGGTCTGTTGGTCTGACCTGTTGGTCTGGTCTGTTGGTCTGGCCTGTTGGTCTGGTCTGTTGGCCTGGCCTGTTGGTCTGGCCTGTTGGTCTGGTCTGTTGGTCCAGCCTGTTGGATGTCTCTCAGATTTTGTCTCAGAACTCTGCTCTCATTGCATATCTCTCTGATCAGAACTCTTCTCTCATTGGATATCTCTCTGATCAGAACTCTGCTCTCATTGGATATCTCTCTGATTCTGCCTCAGACCTCTGCTCTCATTGGAAATCTTGTGATTCTGCATCAGAACTCTGCTATCATAGGATATCTCTCTGATCAGAACTCTGCTCTCATTGGATATCTCGTGATTCTGGATTAGAACTCTGCTCTCATTGGATATCTCGTGATTCTGGATTAGAACTCTGCTCTCATTGGATATCTCGTGATTCTACATTAGAACTCTGCTCTCATTGGATATCTCGTGATTCTACATTAGAACTCTGCTCTCATTGGAAATCTCGTGATTCTGCATTAGAACTCTGCTCTCATTGGATATCTCGTGATTCTACATTAGAACTCTGCTCTCATTGGAAATCTCGTGATTCTACATTAGAACTCTGCTCTCATTGGATATCTCGTGATTCTGCATTAGAACTCTGCTCTCATTGGATATCTCGTGATTCTGCATTAGAACTCTGCTCTCATTGGATATCTCGTGATTCTGCATTAGAACTCTGCTCTCATTGGATATCTCGTGATTCTGCATTAGAACTCTGCTCTCATTGGATATCTCGTGATTCTGCATTAGAACTCTGCTCTCATTGGATATCTCGTGATTCTGCATTAGAACTCTGCTCTCATTGGATATCTCGTGATTCTGCATTAGAACTCTGCTCTCATTGGATATCTCGTGATTCTGCATTAGAACTCTGCTCTCATTGGATATCTCGTGATTCTGCATTAGAACTCTGCTCTCATTGGATATCTCGTGATTCTGCATTAGAACTCTGCTCTCATTGGATATCTCGTGATTCTACATTAGAACTCTGCTCTCATTGGATATCTCGTGATTCTGCATTAGAACTCTGATCTCATTGGATATCTCGTGATTCTGCATTAGAACTCTGCTCTCATTGGATATCTCGTGATTCTGCATTAGAACTCTGCTCTCATTGGATATCTCGTGATTCTGCATTAGAACTCTGCTCTCATTGGATATCTCGTGATTCTGCATTAGAACTCTGCTCTCATTGGATATCTCGTGATTCTGCATTAGAACTCTGCTCTCATTGGAAATCTCTCTGATTTATAGACAGATGCTTTTCTCCATAGTAGTGTTGTTAATGTGAAAGACCAATAGAAGCGAAGATGAGGAGTTAGTGAGGAGGAAGGTGTTAATGGCCTGTGCCGACATGACATTACACATCACTCTGCTGATGAGATGACTAACCAACATCATTACACATCACTCTGCTGATGAGATGAGATGACAAACCAACATCATTACACATCACTCTGCTGATGAGATGAGATGACAAACCAACATCATTACACATCACTCTGCTGATGAGATGAGATGACAAACCAACATCATTACACATCACTCTGCTGATGAGATGAGATGACTAACCAACATCATTACACATCACTCTGCTGATGAGATGAGATGACAAACCAACATTACACATCACTCTGCTGATGAGATGACTAGCCAACATCATTACACATCACTCTACTGATGACTAGCCAACATCATTACACATCACTCTGCTGATGAGATGACTAACCAACATCATTACACATCACTCTGCTGATGAGATGAGATGACTAGCCAACATCATTATACATCACTCTGCTGATGAGATGACTAGCCAACATCATTACACATCACTCTGCTGATGAGATGACTAGCCAACATCATTACACATCACTCTGCTGATGAGATGACTAGCCAACATCATTACACATCACTCTGCTGATGAGATGACTAACCAACATCATTACACATCACTCTGCTGATGAGATGACTAGCCAACATCATTACACATCACTCTGCTGATGAGATGACTAGCCAACATCATTACACATCACTCTGCTGATGAGATGAGATGACTAACCAACATCATTACACATCACTCTGCTGATGACTAGCCAACATCATTACACATCACTCTGCTGATGACTAGCTAACATCATTACACATCACTCTGCTGATGACTAGCCTACATCATTACACATCACTCTGCTGATGAGATGAGATGACTAGCCTACATCATTACACATCACTCTGCTGATGAGATGAGATGACTAACCAACATCATTACACATCACTCTACGGATGACTAGCCAACATCATTACACATCACTCTGCTGATGACTATCCAACATCATTACACATCACATTGCTTACGTAACTGTCATTATCTTATTAGCTAAACCTATTCGTTTTTTCTTCTGCTTATTTCCTAATGTGACCTTGACAATGGAGAGACGTTATTTTTTGTGTGTCCTTCCTCAGTACACCTACTGAACTAAGAGCATATGGACTAAACACCGAATGAACAAACTGGGCCAACGGGAGATGAACGAACTGGGCCAACGGGAGAAGAACGAACTGGGCCAACGGGAGAAGAACGAACTGGGCCAACGGGAGAAGAACGAACTGGGCCAACGGGAGAAGAACGAACTGGGCAAATGTGGAGAGTTTGATAATCGCTTTTTTGTAAATTGATGTATTTAATGGTCTTGGCACACAGCTATACAGCTTCATTTATGAGATTAAATCACATTTCAGAACTGAAACCAAAATAATAAATCATTATGAGTTGATATTAGAATCAAGCTGTCAGATGTAATAGGACACATGTTGGGGAAAAGAAGAAAATAGATTTATTAACTCCAAACTGAATCCCAGTGCGGTAGGGGAAGCTGGACAGGGAGGGGTGGAAATGGGAAAGAGGGGGAAGGGGGAGGAGAAGGTGGGAGGGGTGGAGGAGAGGAGAGGGGGAGGTGAGGGAGAAGGGGAGGAGAAGGAGGGTTGGAGGAGAGGAGAGGGGGAGGTGATGGGAAGGGCAGGAGAGGAGAGGGAAGGTTGGAGGAGATGAGAGGGGAGGTGAGGGAGAAGGGGAGGAGTGGGAGGGGTGGAGGAGATGAGAGGGGGAGGTGAGGGGGGTGGAGGGGTGGATGAGAGGGGGAAGTGAGGGGGAGGTGAGGGGGAGGAGAGGGATGGGATGGGTGGAGAGGGGGAAGGGGGAGGATAGGAGAGGGGGAGGTGGAGGAGAGGGGGAGGTGAGGGGGAAGAAAGAGGAGAGGTTAAGGGGGAGGCCAGGAGGATGAGATGGGAGGAGAAGAGGAAAAGAGATGAGAGGAAAGAGCAGAGAACAAAGAGGAGAAGAAAGGGGTGAGAGGAAAGAGAAGAGAAAGAAGTTTGTGGCAGCGTGGCCGGATGGCTCCTCTTGATGTGGGCTGGAGCTCTGAGCTTTGAGCCTCCACACAACATGCTTCTCTGGCGAAATACAGCAGATTGTTTCCAAATGGACACACACACACACACACACACACACACACACACACACACACACACACACACACACACACACACACACACACACACACACACACACACACACACACACATACACAGACAAGGCACGCCCCACAGACAATAATACACTTTCTTTCAATCACTTTGGTGCAATTTTCACAACTCTAAGCACAAAAATAAAATAAAAAGTTCAACAGATCATCTCTAACCACATTTTCAATTGACTGAGAACCAGAAACACTTTTTCAAATTCTCTTGTTCAATGCACTATTTCAGTTTCCATACGTATTCCATCTAAGTATCTGCCTTTCACTTTACTTTTTATATCATGTTCTTGTCATGTCGATAAAAATACAATTAACTATCACTTAAAGCGATTTTCACGCACGACAGTGTCTAGGGTTTACCGAGAATGTGACGACAAACAAAAAACATCTCGTCAGCGGCAGTCCTGTGGGCGAAAACATCTCGTTGACGTGAGGTCGAAGGAGAATGCCAAGAATCCTGCAATCTAACATAGCGACGCAGTACAACAGTGATGAGCAGAACGGCATCTCAGAATTCAGAACTCATCGGTCCTTGTCACGGATTGGCTATTTCAGCAGACGACCACACCGGGTTCCACTCCTATCAGCTAACAACAAGAAGAAGCAGCTCCAGTGGACCCCCGATCAACAACACTGGACAACTGAGGCCTTGAAAAACAAATTATTATTAATACAAATAGTTGCATTAATATTGACACTAATATTATTAATAATAACAATTGTATGAATACTATTACTACTACTACTAATATTAATAATTATTACAGTAGTAATAATATCCATTTTAATAATGATAGTAGTCGTAATATTAATTATAACAATAATTGTAGTAATAATATTAATAAAAACAATGATAATATGAATATTAATAATTATGCTAGTAATGATATTAATAAACACAGTGATAATATGAATATTAATAATTATGCTAGTAATGATATTAATAAACACAATGATAATATGAATATGAATAATTATGCTAGTAATGATATTAATAAACACAATGATAATATGAATATTAATAATTATGGTAGTAATGATATTAATAAACACAATGATAATATGAATATTAATAATTATGCTAGTAATGATATTAATAAACACAATGATAATATGAATATTAATAATTATGCTAGTAATGATATTAATAAACACAATGATAATATGAATATTAATAATTATGCTAGTAATGATATTAATAATAATTATACTAGTAGTATATCTGTACCTCATTTAAACAGTCTCCCCTGTTTGTTGACCTCTCTATGTGCGTGAGGAGGCTATCAGGTGTGTGTGTAACCATGTGTCTGTCTGCGTGTGAGTAGGCGTGTAACCTCAGTAGGCACAAAATAAATGCCTGAGTGGAGTCCCCACATCCAGTTTTCATGGGAAAACAAAAGTTAGATAGAAAAGACTGTATAGTTGAAGTGAAACATCCGGTTTCTTCCGTCACTGTAGAGGGTGGTGTGTGTTATGAGTTCAGCAGCAATTACAGCGGGAATATGAAACAATCTGACTTTAACAACAGCCTGGAATCTCTCTCTCAGTTCAAAGGGCTTTATTGGGAAACACGTTTACATTGCCAAAGCAAGTGAAATATATAATAAAGCAAATTTAAATGAACAATATAAAATGAACAATAAATATTACACTCACAAAAGTTTCAAAGGAATAGAGATATTTCAAATGTCATATTATGTCTATATACCGTGTTGTAATGATGTGCAAATAGTTAAAGTACAAAAGGGAAAATAAATAAACATAAATATGGGTTGTATTTACAATGGTGTTTGTTCTTCACTGGTTGACCTTTTCTTGAGGCAACAGGTCACAAATCTTGCTGCTGTGATGCACACTGTGGAATTTCACCCAATAGATATGGGAGTTGATCAAAATTGTAATTGTTTTTGAATACTTTGTGGGTCTGTGTAATCTGAGGGAAATATGTGTCTCTAATATGGTCATACATTTGGCAGGAGGTTAGGAAGTGCAGCTCAGTTTCCACCTCATTTTGTGGGCTGTGTGCGCATAGACTGTCTCCTCTTGAGAGCCAGGTCTGCCTACAACGGCCTGTCTCCATATCAAGGCTAAGCTCACTCTCTCGTTCTGTCTCGTTCTCCCTCCCTCCCTCCCTCCCTCCCTCCCTCCCTCCCTCCCTCCCTCCCTCCCTCCCTCCCTCCCTCCCTCCCTCCCTCCCTCCCTCCCTCCCTCCCTCCCTCCCTCTCTCAGGGTCGGACTCTATAAACCCTGAAGCTCTCTTCAACAAGACAACAGGACAATAGGACAATAGGACAACAAGATAACAGGACAACAGAACAACAAGACAACAGGACAACAGAACAACAGGACAATAGGAAAATAGGACAACAAGATAACAAGACAATAGGACAACAGAGATAACAGGACAATAGGATAACAGGACAATAGGTGCTGAGGCAGCCCTTTTCCTCTCCTTCCATATCATCTCCTCCCTTCCACCCCTCCTTATTTCCTTTCCTCCACTCCTACCTCGCTCCCACTCCTACCTCGCTCCTGTCCTCCCCCCCACTCCTCCTCTCCTGCTCTCCTCCACTCAAGTCCTGACCACCAACCAAGTAGTCCCAGCACGATGAGAAAGAAACAAAACACAGACTACCCTATATAGCAAAGTACATGCCCCCTATTCCCTATATAGAGCCATTTGGGCCCTGGTCCAATACAGTGGACAATATAGGAAATGGGGTGCCACTTGGGACGCAGCCTGAGAGTCAACAAGACAACAGGACAATAGAACAACAAGACAACAGGACAATAGGACAATAGGACAACAAGATTACAGGACAACAGAACAACAAGACAACAGGACAACAGAACAACAGGACAATAGGAAAATAGGACAACAAGATAACAAGACAATAGGACAACAAGATAACAGGACAATAGGATAACAGGACAATAGGACAACAGGATAACAGGACAATAGGACAACAGGACAACAGGCCAATAGGATAACATGATACCAGGACAATAGGACAATAGGACAATAGGACACCAGGACAATAGGACAACAGGACAATGGGACAATATGACAATAGGACAACATGACAATAGGATAACAGGATAACAGGACAATAGGATAACAGGACAATAGGACAACAGGATAACAGGACGATTGGATAAAAGGACAATAGGATAACAAGACAACAGGACAATAGGACAACAGGACAATAGGACAACAGGACACTAGGACAATATGACAACAAGATAACAGGACAATAGGACAATAGGACAATAGGACAAAATGACAATAGGATAAAAATACAACATGACAATAGGACAATAGGACAACAAGATAACAGGACAATAGCACAACAGGACAACAGGACAATAGCACAACAGGATAACAGGACAATAGGATAACAGGACAATAGGATAACAAGACACCAGGACAATAGGACAACAGGATAACAGGACAACAGGATAACAAGACAATAGGATAACAAGACAACAGGACAATAGGACAACAGGACAACAGGACAATAGGACAACAGGACAGCAGGACAACAGGACAATAGGACAATAGGACAATAGGACAAAATGACAATAGGATAAAAATACAACATGACAATAGGACAATAGGACAACAAGATAACAGGACAATAGCACAACAGGACAACAGGACAATAGGACAACAGGATAACAGGACAATAGGACAACAGGACAATAGGACAACAGGACAACAGGAAAACATAACAACATGACATCAGGACAACAGGATAACAAGACAATAGGACAACATGATAACCCCTATCCTCTCTCCTCTAATCTCTATTCTCTCTCCTCTATCCTCTATCCTCTCTCCTCTCTCCTTTCTCCTCTCTCCTCTCTCCTCTGTCATCTATCCTTTATCCTCTGTCGTCTAGCCTCTAGCCTCTAGCAGCCAGTCAGTGAATATCACTCCAGTACTTCAGCAGCACGGTGGCCCGGAGCTCATGTCTTAATTGAAACAGGACTTAAAGTTTGAAGGCAATCGCCTCATTTATTTATCTAGAGTTGTTTACATTCGCTGTCTCTGAGATCGTTGTCTCTGGGCTCTAATCGCTGCTTCCGACAGGAAGACTGACACAAGGAGGAGGTTATCTGATCCTCCTCCTCCTCTTCCTCCCTCCTCTTACTCCTCTCTCAACCCCTCCTCTTCTTCTTCCTCCCCCTTCTCCTCCTCCTCTCCCTCCCTCCTCCCCCCACCTCATGAGTGGGTTGAGTCACAGATGTGATCTTCCTGTCCGGTTTTGCGCCCCATCGGGCTCGTGTGGTGGGGGAGATCTTCGTGGACAATACTCAGCCTGGTCTCAGGGTAGTAAGTTGGTGGTCTGTTGATATCCCTCTAGTGGTGTGGGGGCTATACTCAGCCTTGTCTCAGATTAGTAAGTTGGTGGTCTGTTGATATCCATCTAGTTGTGTGGGGGTTGTACTTTGGCAAAGTGGGTGGTGTTATATCCTGCCTGGTTGGCCCTGTCCGAGGGTATTGTCGGACGGGGCCACAGTGTCCCCCAACCCACCTCTGTCTCAGTCTCCATGTGCCAGGGGGCTAGGTTCAGTCTGTTATATCTGGTGTAATTATCCTGTCTTATCTGATGTCCTGTGTGAATTGAAGTATGCTCCTTCTAATTCTCCCTCTCTCCCTCCCCTCCCGGAGGACCTGAGCCATAGGATCATGCCTCAGGACTACCTGGCCTGATGTCTCCTGGCTGTCCCCAGTCCACCTGGTTGTGCTGCTGCTCCAATTTCAACTGTTCTGCTTCTGGCTAGGGAACCTTGACCTGTTCTCTCTCTCTCTCTCTCTCTCTCTCTCTCTCTCTCTCTCTCTCTCTCTCTCTCTCTCTCTCTCTCTCTCCGTCTCTCTCTCTCTCTCTCCGTCTCTCTCGCTCTCTCTCTCTCTCTCTCTCTGTCTTTCTCTCTCTCTCTCTCTCCATCTCTCTCGCTCTCTCCTCTCTCTCTCTCTCTCTCTCTCTCTCTCTCTCTCTCTGTCTCTCTCTCTCTCTCTCTCTCCCTCTGTCTCTCTTTCTCTGTCTCTCTTTCTCTCTCTGTCTCTGTCTCTGTCTCTCTCTCTCTCTCTCACCTGCTATCTTGAAGAACAATCTGGCCTTTTAATGTACTCTTTCAATCTCCACCCGGCACAGCCAGAAGAGGACTGGCCACCCCTCATAGCCTGGTTCCTCTCTAGGTTTATAATCTCCACCCGGCACAGCCAGAAGAGGACTGGCCACCCCTCATAGCCTAGTTCCTCTCTAGGTTTCTTCTTAGGTTCCTGCCTTTCTAGGAAGTTTTTACTAGCCACGGTGCTTCTACACCTGCATTGCTTGCTGTTTGGGGTTTTAGGCTGGGTTTTATGCCAGGTCATCAGTACTATAGGCCAGGTCAACAGTACTCTAGGCCAGGTCATCAGTACTATAGGCCAGGTTATCAGAACTATAGGCCAGGTTAGCAGTACTATAGGCCAGGTTAGCAGTACTATAGGCCAGGTTAACAGTACTATAGGCCAGGTTAACAGTACTCTAGGCCAGGTCATCAGAACTATAGGCCAGGGTGACAGTACTATAGGCCAGGTCAACAGTACTATGGGCCAGGTCATCAGTACAAAATGACAGGTCATCAGTACTATAGGCCAGGTCAACAGTACTCTAGGACAGGTCATCATTACTACAGGCCAGGTCAACAGTACTACAGGCCAGGTCAGCAGTACTCTAAGCCAGGTCAGCAGTACTCTAGGCCAGGTCAACAGTACTATAGGCCAGGTCAACAGTACTATAGGCCAAGTCAACAGTACTATAGGCCAGGTCAACAGTAGTATAGGCCAGGTCATCAGTACTATAGGCCAGGTCATCAGTACTATAGGCCAGGTCAACAGTACTTTAGGCCAGGTCAGCAGTACTATAGGCCAGGTCAACATTACTTTAGGCCAGGTCATCAGTACTATAGGCCAGGTCATCAGTACTATAGGCCAGGTAAGCAGTACTAAAGGCCAGGTCATCAGAACTATAGGCCAGGTCATCAGTACTATAGGCCAGGTAAGCAGTACTAAAGACCAGGTCATCAGAACTATAAGCCAGGTCATCAGTACTATACTATACTGCACACACACACACACACACACACACACACACACACACACACACACACACATACACACACACACACACGCAAGCACACACACATACACACACAAACCCGCAAGCACACACACATACACACACACACACGCAAGCACACACACATACACAGAGACATGCACACAACATGCATGCACACGCATACTGAGGCCTTTCGGCTTTTTGTTTCAACTTTCTAAGTCTCCCTGTCTGATTCTCCCTGTCTGATTCTCCGAGTCTGATTCTCCCTGTCTGATTCTCCCTGTCTGACTATTCTCCCTGTCTGATTCTCCAAGCCTGATTCTCCCTGTATGATTCTCCCTGTCTGATTCTCCCTGTCTGATTCTCCCTGTCTAATTCTCCCTGTCTAATTCTCCCTGTCTGATTCTCCCTGTCTGATTCTCTCTGTCTGATTCTCCCTGTCTAATTCTCCCTGTCTGATTCTCACTGTCTGACTATTCTCCCTGTCTGATTCCCTGATTCTCCCTGTCTGATTCTCTCTGTCTGATTCTCCCTGTCTGATTATTCTCCCTGTCTGATTCCCCGATTCTCCCTGTCTGATTCTCCCTGTCTGATTCCCTGATTCTCCCTGTCTGATTCTCCCTGGCTGATTCTCCCTGCCTGAGTCTCTGAACCTAGAGGCTGGGACTGCTCCCGTCTGGCCTACAGTATGTGTGTGTATCTGTGTGTGTGCCTGGCTTTGTGTATGTGTCTGGCTGTGTATGTCTATGTGTGTGTGTGTGTGTGTGTGTGTCTCTTTGTGTATCTGTGTGTGTGTGCCTGGCTGTGTGTGTGTGTGTGTGTGTGTGTGTGTGTGTGTGTGTGGCTGTGTGTGTTTGTGTGTGTGTGTGTGTGTGTGTGTGTGTGTGTGTGTGTGTTGACCCTAGCTGCTACTGCTGAACCAGCTGAACGGCAGGTGAGAGCTGAGCCGAGCGGAGAGCAAGGAAGTGTCTCCACGGTAACCGGCTCCCAGTTCAGAACATCTGGAGACCAGCTGTGTGTGTTTACACCTGGCCATGTCTGGGACTACTCTGCACCTCCTCCTCCCCAATCCATCCCCCCAACCCTCCATCCCCCTCTACGTTTTCCTTCCTCTTGGCTAGGAAACCCTCCAAGCCTCATGCAGTTGAAATTAACTACTTCTGTACAGTACCATACCTCTTCTACCCTACTGTTCCATAACTTACTACAGCACTATACCTTACAAAGTGTAGGCTGGCTACCCCACAATCACTCTCACTGTCAGAGTGGTAGCTGTGTTTAACAGTATCCTCTTTATATGAGCCCAGATTAGGAGCAATAGGCATGCTCTGCAGGAATGGCCAGATAATTTAATGTTAATTTCTCTACCATAAGCCGACTCCAATGTAATTTTAGAGAATTTGGCAGTACGTTCAACTGGCCTCATAACCGTATACCACGTGTAACCACGCCAGCCCAGGACTTCCACATCCGGCTTCTTCACCTGAGGGATCATCTGAGACCAGCCACCTGAAAAGCTGATGAAATTGTGGGTTTGCACAACCTAAGCATTTCTGCACAAACTGTCAGAAACTGTCTCAGGGAAGCTCATCAGTGTGCTCGTTGTCCTCACCGGGGTCGTGACCTGACTGCAGTTCAGTGTCTTAACTGACTTCACGGGGAAAATGCTAACCTCCATTGGCCACTGGCTGGAGAAGTTCTTCACGGATGAATCCTGGTTTCAACTGTACTGGGCAGTATGGCGTCGTATGGGCAAGTGGTTTGCTGATGTCAATGTTGTGAACAGAGTGTCCTATGGTGGGGGTGGGGTTATGGTATGGGCAGACATAAACTACGGACAATGAACACAATTCCATTTTATCGATGGCAATTTCACTGCAAAGACATAACTTGAAGAGATCATGAGGACCATTGTCGTGCTATTCATCCACCTCCATCACCTCATGTTTCAGCATGATAATGCACGGCCCCATGTCGCAAGGCTTTATTCACAATTCCTGGAAGCTGAAAATGTCCTAGTTTTTCCATGGCCTGCGTTCTCACCAGACATGTCACCCATTGAGCAGGTTTGGGATGCTGTGGATCGACATGTACGACAGAGTGTTCCAGTTTCTGCCAATATGAAGCAACTTCACACAGCCATTGAAGAGGAGTTGGACAACATTCCACAGGCCACAATCAACAGCCTGATCAACTCTATGTGAAGGAAATGTGTCGCGCTGCATGAGGCAAATGGTGGTCACACCAGATACTGACTGGTTTTCTGATCCACGCCCCCCTACCTTTTTATTAAGGTATCTGTGACCAACAGAGTCATATCTGTATTCCCAGTCATGTGATACCCATAGATCAGGGTCTAATACATTGACTGTTTTCCTTATATGAACTGTAACTTAGTAAAACCTTTGAAATTGATACATGTTGCGTTTATATTTTTGTTCAGTTTATTAAGAGTCTGACAGAGATGTGAGTGAAGGAGCTGAGCTGTGGAACAAAGCTGTGATGATAGGAGGACAGAGTTATGACCATGAGGCCAGATCTAACAACTGACCCTAACAGACCTCTGAGCCCCAGAACAGCTAAGGCATCGCCCCAGAACAGCTAAGGCATCGCCCCAGAACAGCTAAGTCATCTAACCCTAACAGACCTCTGAGCCCCAGAACAGCTAAGGCATCGCCCCAGAACAGCTAAGGCATCGCCCCAGAACAGCTAAGGCATCTAACCCTAACAGATCTCTGAGCCCCAGAACAGCTAAGGCATCGCCCCAGAACAGCTAAGGCATCGCCCCAGAACAGCTAAGGCATCGCCCCAGAACAGCTAAGGCATCGCCCCAGAACAGCTAAGGCATCTAACCCTAACAGACCTTGATGCAGAAGATGGCACCGTACTGCATGACTACCGTCTTGCGAGCTCCGACACAATTTTGCTATCTTGTGATTCTTTTGGTGTTTATAGTGTGTGGGTTTTACTTGGCTCATCACGCTTTTGTGGCGGGCCGGGTGCCTGCAAGCTGACTTCATGCATCAGTTGAATGCTGTTTCCTTCGACAAATTGGTGAGTCTGGCTTCTGGGTTATTAAGCGGGTGGGTTTTTTAAGAAGCGCGGTTTGGTGGGTCATGTTTCAGAGGACGCATGACTCTACCTTTGCCTCTCCTGAGCCCGTTGGGGAGTTGCAGCGATGAGACAAGAACGAAATTGTGGAGAAAAAGAGCACACAAAAAAGATGAATAACTCTAAAGCTTCATGCCACAATGACTACCACCCTTTAGCACTCACTTCTGTAATCATGTAGTGCTTTGAGGGGCTGGTTATGCCCACCATCTCCATCATCCAAGATACCCTAGACCCACTCCAATTTCTATACCACTCCAACAGATCCATAGCTGATGCAATCTCAATTGCACTCCACACTGCCCTCACCTACCTAAATGTGTACATATAACTAGGAATAATGTGACAGATGATAAACAGTAGCAGCAACATACATGTGATGAGTAAAAAGGGTAAGTGCAAAAAAGAAAACGGTCAATGCAGATTATTAAAGGATCTGTTTCCTGTTCTACAATCAAATCTCTATTTTTTTAATGTAATCCTTCTCTGGATGACCAAGGTCTACTGAGGCTTTGGCTAGTTGTTCTACATAGATGCAGATGGTAGTGTCCACAGACGGGAGTGTTTATGGTAAGCAGAGATAATTTTCTGATGATGAGTTCTGTAAACCACCACGAAGATGAAAAGTAATTGGTACAAGAAGATATTTGAAGAAAACACCTGTACCAACTGTAGTAAGATGTCTAGGACCTGCAGAATGTGAAATTGAGGTAAGAGATAGGCTATACCATTAGCTTGCTTGCTAGCTACATAGATACATAGCTAGCTACATAGATACCTAGCTAGCTACAAAGATACCTAGCTAGCTACATAGATACATAGCTAGCTACATAGATACCTAGCTAGCTACAAAGATACCTAGCTAGCTACATAGATACATAGCTAGCTACATAGATACCTAGCTAGCTACAAAGATACCTAGCTAGCTACATAGATACCTAGCTAGCTACATAGATACCTAGCTAGATACTTTGCTAGCAAGCTAATAAAGTAACATCACAGGTGAAAGGGAAAACAGTCTGCTGTTAGCTAGCTGACGTTAGCTAAAGGTTTGACTGCTAACTAGCCAGTATCTGGTTTGTTATGGACTTCACTGTTGTTATATTATATTATATCCTCAAACATGTAACTAGCTAACGTTAGTTAGGTAAGTTATGGCTAAGGGCATCCTTTGTATAATTCGGACTCTGTTGTGTGTCTTTGGTACCCTGAACCGCACTTTAGCTAGTTCTATAAAACATGAGTGAAAAGCAATCGTACCCTGGTGAGTCGCGTGGAGTTTTTTTTGTCAATTTTAAACAAGCTAGCTAGCTTGCTTACGTCATTTACCACTGTTTCAAGTCAGCATGTCGCAAAACACATCCTGAAATGGTGTGCAGGTCTTGTGGAAGAGAAACTTATTTTGTATAATTCTCACAAACGCTCCATTGAACCGAATTTCATATGTGAAAACGTCCCTAATTTGAACAACATGAGCCGGAAGCAAGCTGACAGTGGAATATGGATAGCCACATACTGTTAAGCCATGGCTCTATTATTGGTGTGGGTATAGAATTAGAAATTAGAATTAGAATTAGAAATTAGAATTAGGAATTAGGAATTAGGAATTAGAATTAGGAATTAGAATTAGAATTAGAATTAGGAATTAGAATTAGAATTAGAATTAGGAATTAGAATTAGAATTAGGAATTAGAATTAGAATTAGTGCTCTCTGAGTGTGGACACTGGCTATGGTGGATCCAGTTGTTTTACATTGTGGTTATTGTCTTTTGTGCAGGCTGATGTTGGTGCCAGCACAGAATTTAGTGGAGTGTCTGAGCTGAGATTTCTAGTGTGCCATTATCAACTCCTCGCCTAATTCCAAGGAAAAACAAACCTGGAACCCACGGAACAACTGCACCATCGGAGTCTGTGGATATTAATGGACTGAAACTACTGTTCTCCACTCCACAGTAGGCAAACCCACACACAACACATTCAACTCCAGGGAACTACCTTGCTTTACCCTTCACCACCTGGGCAATGTTACTGGTTATCAGAATTAATCATTTGCACTCATCTTTTCAAAACAATTATCGATAATGTTGTATATATTCTATATAAGACTAATTTGGCATTTGTCTTGATGTTTATGTTTTGTTTTTTTGTTTTTTACAGAGGACACCTGTAAATGTAATGTCAAGTAAATGTACTACTGCTTCAAGTCGGCCAAACCTTTTGCTATGAGACTCAAAATTGAGCTCAGGTGCATCCTGTTGCCATTGATCATCCTACAAGACATCCTACAAGACATCCTACATCCTACAACTTGATTGGTCCACCTGTGGTAAATTAAATTGATTGTACATGATTTGTAAAGGCACATACCTGTCTATATAAGGTCCTTCAGTTGACAGTGCATGTCACAGCAAAAACCAAGCCATGAGGTCGAAGGAACTGTCTTTAGAGCTCCACAACACGATTGTGGCGAGGCACATCATTCTTAAATGGAAGAAGTTTGGAACCACCAAGACTCTTCCTAGAGCTGGCCGCCCGGCCAAGCTGAGCAATCGGGGGAGAAGGGCCTTGGTCAGGGAGATGACCAAGAACCCGATGGTCACTCCGACAGAGCTTCAGATTTCTTCTGTGGAGATGGGAGAACTTTCCAGAATTCTAACTATGCAGCACTAAAATGTTATAATGTTCTGATATTATAATGTTAAGACGTTGTAATGTTATAATGTTAACGTCGGGATCGTTGTCCCTTCCACAGGACTGTTGAGCTAACGTTGGCTAATGCAATTAGCATGAGGTTGTGAGTAAGAAGAACATTTCTCTGATTGTCCACAAGAGGTCACAATGTCCTTCTTCTTAGTTGTCTGTGGCTTCAATGCCTTGTTCTGTCATCTGGAGCAGAACTAAAAGATTGTGTTCCCTTCCATTGGTCCTCTGAAGACAGCCAATCAGCCGTGTTGATGATCCCCAGTGGGGTGACGAGAGCAGTGTAGTTGACAATGATTTGAGGAGAGTAACAGGATGGTCCTACTTAAATTCACTTTATTAAATATAATACTTAGAACAGATACTAAGCAGAAACATTGATTGTCAGAGAGGCTACTTTATCGTCTTCACATCGTGTTGATTTTTAGGGTTGTAACCAATGGGGATCTAAGCTGCAGCTTGAGTCCTTCTGGTCTGGTATGGTATGTTAATTCTCAACTCATTCTTTATGCACTCTGGTAAAAAGGGGGCGTTCCGTCATGCTGAAATGCTCTCTGAGCTCCCTCAGGTGTGGCTACTTACTAGGGAAAAGTATCATCCAAACTATGATCTGGTTAGAAAACTAAAATCACATTCCTATCTTAACAGCAATATTATCATAATCTTTGGTATTTTCAACATAAAGGATGAAAACCTAACATATACAGGTTCGTCCTTTAAAAGTTGCAGCGCAGAATTCTATGGCATGTTATTTAAGTGTCAACCAGTGGTACCATTAATGCTAATTAGTGCTAATTTGACCACCAGAGGGCATCTTTGAGAAGTATTTGATAGCCTTCAATAGTGGCTGTACTAGAGAATTTAAAACCTTATTTAGTAAGAACATAGAATATGGGACTGAAATATGGGACTGAAACTAATTAGCATAACGCAGCGGACATAAATATCCCTAGAAAATATTCCTATTCATGAAAATCACAAATGAAATATATTGAGACACAGCTTAGCGTTTTGTTAATCACACTGTCATCTCAGATTTTCTCAGATGTTTCCCCTGTTCTCTCTTTCTCCTGTTCTCTCTTTCTCCTGTTTCCCCTGTTCTCTCTTTCTCCTGTTCTCTCTTTCTCCTGTTTCTCCTGTTCTCTCTTTCTCCTGTTTCCCCTGTTCTCTCTTTCTCCTGTTTCTCCTGTTCTCTCTTTCTCCTGTTCTCTCTTTCTCCTGTTCTCTCTTTCTCCTGTTTCCCCTGTTCTCTCTTTCTCCTGTTCTCTCTTTCTCCTGTTTCCCCTGTTCTCTCTTTCTCCTGTTTCTCCTGTTCTCTCTTTCTCCTGTTTCTCCTGTTCTCTCTTTCTCCTGTTTCCCCTGTTCTCTCTTTCTCCTGTTCTCTCTTTCTCCTGTTCTCTCTTTCTCCTGTTCTCTCTTTCTCCTGTTTCCCCTGTTCTCTCTTTCTCCTGTTCTCTCTTTCTCCTGTTTCCCCTGTTCTCTCTTTCCCCTGTTTCTCCTGTTCTCTCTTTCCCCCTGTTTCCCCTGTTTCTCCTGTTCTCTCTTTCTCCTGTTTCCCCTGTTCTCTCTTTCTCCTGTTTCCCCTGTTCTCTCTTTCCCCTGTTTCCCCTGTTCTCTCTTTCCCCTGTTTCCCCTGTTTCCTCTCTTTCCCCTGTTCTCTCTTTCCCCTGTTTCTCCTGTTCTCTCTTTCCCCTGTTTCCCCTGTTTCTCCTGTTCTCTCTTTCCCCTGTTCTCTCTTTCCCCTGTTTCCCCTGTTCTCTCTTTCCCCTGTTCTCTCTTTCCCCTGTTTCCCCTGTTCTCTCTATTTCTTGTAGCGTCGGAGCTTTGATTATAATGAAGTCACAAACAATTTATTCTGCTCAGAATTCCATCTGGTTTTAAATAGGCTAATTTAAGTGTTGTGCACAGGCAGTAGGGCCGGTATGCAATGCAGTGAGTGTGCATGTACCATCCTACTTATATTGGTGGTGTGGGTGGGGGGGTTATTGTTGTGCAGACAGCCAGGCTCTGAGGCTACAGACAGAGTGAAAGACTGGTGTTTATAAACACTTTTCCCCCCTTCACTCAACACACCCAGTGTTACACTGAAATGTGTCCCTCTTTTCCACTCAACACACCCAGTGTTACACTGAAATGTGTCCCTCTTTTCCACTCAACACACCCAGTGTTACACTGAAATGTGTCCCTCTTTTCCACTCAACACACCCAGTGTTACACTGAAATGTGTCCCTCTTTTCCACTCAACACATCGCGTTACACTGAAATGTGTCCCTCTTTTCCACTCAACACATCGTGTTACACTGAAATGTGTCCCTCTTTTCCACTCAACACATCGTGTTACACTGAAATGTGTCCCTCTTTTCCACTCAACACATCGTGTTACACTGAAATGTGTCCCTCTTTTCCACTCAACACACGCAGTGTTACACTGAAATGTGTCCCTCTTTTCCACTCAACACATCGTGTTACACTGAAATGTGTCCCTTCTTCCCCCTCTTACTTTTTACCACATTTTGTTTTCGTTCCATGTAGATGGACGCCATTGTTTGGTGTTGGTCCCCTTCTTCCCCCATGTAGATGGACTTTTTTTGGTTTTGGTCTACCACATTTTGTTTTCGTTCCATGTAGATGGACGCCATTGTTTGGTGTTGGTCTAGTCCCTATGGGTCCTGGTCCAATCGTTCCATGTAGATGGACGTTATTGTTTGGTTTTGGTCTAGGCCCTATGGGTCCTGGTCCAATCGTTCCATGTAGATGGACGTTATTGTTTGGTGTTGGTCTAGGCCCTATGGGTCCTGGTCCAATCGTTCCATGTAGATGGACGTTATTGTTTGGTGTTGGTCTAGGCCCTATGGGTCCTGGTCCAATCGTTCCATGTAGATGGACGTTATTGTTTGGTGTTGGTCTAGGCCCTATGGGTCCTGGTCCAATCGTTCCATGTAGATGGACGTTATTGTTTGGTGTTGGTCTAGTCGCTATGGGTCCTATGGGTCCTGGCTGTATCTGTATGTCGGGCTGTATCACCGCCTGGTATGGCAACTGCACCGCCCTCAACCGTAAGGCTCTCCAGAGGGTAGTGAGGTCTGCACAACGCATCACCGGGGGCAAACTACCTGCCCTCCAGGACACCTACACCACCCGATGCTACAGGAAGGCCATAAAGATCATCAAGGACATCAACCACCCGAGCCACTGCCTGTTCACCCCGCTGTCATCCAGAAGGCGAGGTCAGTACAGGTGCATCAAAGCTGGGACCGAGAGACTGAAAAACAGCTTCTATCTCAAGGCCATCAGACTGTTAAACAGCCACCACTAACATTGAGTGGCTACTGCCAACACACTGTCAATGACACTGACTCTACTCCAGCCACTTTAATCATGGGAATTGATGGGAAATGATGTAAATATATCACTAGCCACTTTAAACAATGCTACCTTATATAATGTTACTTACCCTACATTATTCATCTCATATGCATACGTAGATACTGTACTCTATATCATCGACTGCATCCTTATGTAATACATGTATCACTAGCCACTTTAACTATGCCACTTGGTTTACATACTCATCTCATATGTATATACTGTACTCGATATCATCTACTGTATCTTGCCTATGCTGCTCTGTACCATCACTCATTCATATATCCTTATGTACATATTCTTTATCCCCTTACACTGTGTATGAGACAGTAGTTTTTTTTGGAATTGTTAGTTAGATTACTTGTTCGTTATTACTGCATTGTCGGAACTAGAAGCACAAGCATTTCGCTACACTCGCATTAACATCTGCTAACCATGTGTATGTGACAAATAAAATTTGATTTGATTTGATTTGTCTAGGCCCTATGGGTCCTGGTCCAATCGTTCCATGTAGATGGACGTTATTGTTTGGTGTTGGTCTAGTCCCTATGGGTCCTCGTCCAATCGTTCCGTTGAAAGCAGAACCCCAATGTATTTCGTTCCATTCCAGTGTTCCGACCAGCGAAGTAAAGTTCTGAACCGATTAGAACCAAAAACGGTAACAGTTCATACAGATTATTTTCATTTGGTTTATAACCCTGCTAATGACAGGGCTCTACATACTGACAGGACTCTATATACTGACAGGACTCTACATACTGACAGGACTCTACATACTGACAGGACTCTACATACCGACAGGACTCTACATACTGACAGGACTCTACATACTGACAGGACTCTACATACTGACAGGACTCTACACACTGACAGGACTCTACATACTGACAGGACTCTACATACTGACAGGACTCTACACACTGACAGGACTCTACATACTGACAGGACTCTACATACTGACAGGACTCTACATACTGACAGGACTCTACATACTGACAGGACCCTACACACTGACAGGACTCTAAACACTGACAGGACTCTACACACTGACAGGACTCTACATACTGACAGGATCCCTGTCTCCTTCCCCATATACATATCTACCTCCATCACTCCAGTATCCCTGTCACCTTCCCCCTATACATATCTACATCATCACTCCAGTATCCCTGTCTCCTTCCCCCTCTACATATCTACCTCCATCACTGTACATGTTAATATGGTACTGACGCTGTATATAGTCATCTTCTCCCTATACATATCTATCTCCATCACTCCAGTATCCCTGTCCCCTTCTCCCTATACATATCTACCTCCATCCCTGTACATGTTAATATGGTACTGACGCTGTATATAGTCATCTTTTCCCTATACATATCTACCTCCATCACTCCAGTATCCCTGTCCCCTTCTCCCTATACATATCTACCTCCATCACTCCAGTATCCCTGTCCCCTTCTCCCTATACATATCTACCTCCATCACTCCAGTATCCCTGTCTCCTTCCCCCTATACATATCTACCTCCATCACTCCAGTATCCCTGTCTCCTTCCCCCTTATACATATCTACCTCCATCACTCCAGTATCCCTGTCTCCTTCCCCCTTATACATATCTACCTACATCACTCCAGTATCCCTGTCTCCTTCCCCCTATACATATCTACCTCCATCACTCCAGTATCCCTGTCTCCTTTCCCCTTATACATATCTACCTCCATCACTCCAGTATCCCTGTCTCCTTCTCCCTATACATATCTACCTCCATCACTCCAGTATCCCTGTCACCTTCCCCTATACATATCTACCTCCATCCCTGTACATGTTAATATGGTACTGACGCTGTATATAGTCATCTTCTCCCTATACATATCTACCTCCATCACTCCAGTATCCCTGTCCCCTTCTCCCTATACATATCTACCTCCATCCCTGTACATGTTAATATGGTACTGACGCTGTATATAGTCATCTTTTCCCTATACATATCTACCTCCATCACTCCAGTATCCCTGTCCCCTTCTCCCTATACATATCTACCTCCATCCCTGTACATGTTAATATGGTACTGACGCTGTATATAGTCATCTTTGCCCTATACATATCTACCTCCATCACTCCAGTATCCCTGTCTCCTTCCCCCTATACATATCTACCTCCATCACTCCAGTATCCCTGTCTCCTTCCCCCTATACATATCTACCTCCATCACTCCAGTATCCCTGTCTCCTTCCCCCTATACATATCTACCTCCATCACTCCAGTATCCCTGTCTCCTTCCCCCTACACATATCTACCTCCATCACTCCAGTATCCCTGTCTCCTTCCCCTACACATATCTACCTCCATCACTCCAGTATCCCTGTCTCCTTTCCCCTTATACATATCTACCTCCATCACTCCAGTATCCCTGTCCCTTCCCCTTATACATATCTACCTCCATCACTCCAGTATCCCTGTCACCTTACCCCTATACATATCTACCTCCATCACTCCAGTATCCCTGTCCCCCTATACATATCTACCTCCATCACTCCAGTATCCCTGTCACCTTCCCCCTATACATATCTACCTCCATCACTCCAGTATCCCTGTCCCTTTCTATACATATCTACCTCCATCACTCCAGTATCCCTGTCACCTTCCCCTATACATATCTACCTCCATCACTCCAGTATCCCTGTCCCTTCCCCTTATACATATCTACCTCCATCACTCCAGTATCCCTGTCTCCTTCCCCCTATACATATCTACCTCCATCACTCCAGTATCCCTGTCTCCTTCTCCCTATACATATCTACCTCCATCACTCCAGTATCCCTGTCTCCTTCTCCCTATACATATCTACCTCCATCACTCCAGTATCCCTGTCCCTTCCCCTTATACATATCTACCTCCATCACTCCAGTATCCCTGTCTCCTTCCCCCTATACATATCTACCTCCATCACTCCAGTATCCCTGTCTCCTTCTCCCTATACATATCTACCTCCATCACTCCAGTATCCCTGTCTCCTTCCCCTATACATATCTACCTCCATCACTCCAGTATCCCTGTCTCCTTCTCCCTATACATATCTACCTCCATCACTCCAGTATCCCTGTCCCTTCCCCTTATACATATCTACCTCCATCACTCCAGTATCCCTGTCTCCTTCCCCTTATACATATCTACCTCCATCACTCCAGTATCCCTGTCTCCTTCCCCCTACACATATCTACCTCCATCACTCCAGTATCCCTGTCACCTTCCCCCTACACATATCTACCTCCATCACTCCAGTATCCCTGTCTCCTTCCCCTTATACATATCTACCTCCATCACTCCAGTATCCCTGTCTCCTTCCCCTACACATATCTACCTCCATCACTCCAGTATCCCTGTCTCCTTTCCCCCACACATATCTACCTCCATCACTCCAGTATCCCTGTCTCCTTCTCCCTATACATATCTACCTCCATCACTCCAGTATCCCTGTCTCCTTCCCCCTATACATATCTACCTCCATCACTCCAGTATCCCTGTCACCTTCCCCTACACATATCTACCTCCATCACTCCAGTATCCCTGTCACCTTCCCCCTACACATATCTACCTCCATCACTCCAGTATCCCTGTCACCTTCCCCCTACACATATCTACCTCCATCACTCCAGTATCCCTGTCCCCTTCCCCCTATACATATCTACCTCCATCACTCCAGTATCCCTGTCTCCTTCCCCCTATACATATCTACCTCCATCACTCCAGTATCCCTGTCACCTTCCCCTATACATATCTACCTCCATCACTCCAGTATCCCTGTCACCTTCCCCTACACATATCTACCTCCATCACTCCAGTATCCTTGTCACCTTCCCCCTATACATATCTACCTCCATCACTCCAGTATCCCTGTCTCCTTCCCCCTATACATATCTACCTCCATCACTCCAGTATCCCTGTCTCCTTCCCCCTATACATATCTACCTCCATCACTCCAGTATCCCTGTCTCCTTCCCCCTATACATATCTACCTCCATCACTCCAGTATCCCTGTCTCCTTCCCCCTACACATATCTACCTCCATCACTCCAGTATCCCTGTCTCCTTCCCCTACACATATCTACCTCCATCACTCCAGTATCCCTGTCTCCTTTCCCCTATACATATCTACCTCCATCACTCCAGTATCCCTGTCCCTTCCCCTTATACATATCTACCTCCATCACTCCAGTATCCCTGTCACCTTCCCCTATACATATCTACCTCCATCACTCCAGTATCCCTGTCCCCTTCCCCCTATACATATCTACCTCCATCACTCCAGTATCCCTGTCACCTTACCCCTATACATATCTACCTCCATCACTCCAGTATCCCTGTCCCCCCCTATACATATCTACCTCCATCACTCCAGTATCCCTGTCACCTTCCCCTATACATATCTACCTCCATCACTCCAGTATCCCTGTCCCCTTCCCCTATACATATCTACCTCCATCACTCCAGTATCCCTGTCTCCTTCCCCCTATACATATCTACCTCCATCACTCCAGTATCCCTGTCTCCTTCTCCCTATACATATCTACCTCCATCACTCCAGTATCCCTGTCTCCTTCCCCTATACATATCTACCTCCATCACTCCAGTATCCCTGTCCCCTTCCCCTTATACATATCTACCTCCATCACTCCAGTATCCCTGTCTCCTTCCCCCTATACATATCTACCTCCATCACTCCAGTATCCCTGTCTCCTTACCCCTATACATATCTACCTCCATCACTCCAGTATCCCTGTCTCCTTCCCCCTATACATATCTACCTCCATCACTCCAGTATCCCTGTCTCCTTCTCCCTATACATATCTACCTCCATCACTCCAGTATCCCTGTCCCCCTATACATATCTACCTCCATCACTCCAGTATCCCTGTCTCCTTCCCCCTATACATATCTACCTCCAACACTCCAGTATCCCTGTCTCCTTCTCCCTATACATATCTACCTCCAACACTCCAGTATCCCTGTCTCCTTCCCCCTATACATATCTACCTCCATCACTCCAGTATCCCTGTCTCCTTCCCCCTATACATATCTACCTCCATCACTCCAGTATCCCTGTCACCTTCCCCCTACACATATCTACCTCCATCACTCCAGTATCCCTGTCTCCTTTCCCCTATACATATCTACCTCCATCACTCTAGTATCCCTGTCTCCTTCTCCCTATACATATCTACCTCCATCACTCCAGTATCCCTGTCTCCTTCCCCCTATACATATCTACCTCCATCACTCCAGTATCCCTGTCTCCTTCCCCTTATACATATCTACCTCCATCACTCCAGTATCCCTGTCTCCTTCCCCCTATACATATCTACCTCCATCACTCCAGTATCCCTGTCTCCTTCTCCCTATACATATCTACCTCCATCACTCCAGTATCCCTGTCTCCTTCCCCCCTATACATATCTACCTCCATCCCTGTACTGTTAATAGTATCCCTGTCTCCTTCCCCCTATACATATCTACCTCCATCACTCCAGTATCCCTGTCTCCTTCCCCTATACATATCTACCTCCATCACTCCAGTATCCCTGTCTCCTTCCCCCTACACATATCTACCTCCATCACTCCAGTATCCCTGTCTCCTTCCCCCTACACATATCTACCTCCATCACTCCAGTATCCCTGTCTCCTTCCCCCTACACATATCTACCTCCATCACTCCAGTATCCCTGTCTCCTTCCCCTATACATATCTACCTCCATCACTCCAGTATCCCTGTCCCCTTCCCCCTATACATATCTACCTCCATCACTCCAGTATCCCTGTCTCCTAACCCCTATACATATCTACCTCCATCACTCCAGTATCCCTGTCTCCTAACCCCTATACATATCTACCTCCATCACTCCAGTATCCCTGTCTCCTAACCCCTATACATATCTACCTCCATCACTCCAGTATCCCTGTCTCCTTCCCCTATACATATCTACCTCCATCACTCCAGTATCCCTGTCCCCTTCCCCCTATACATATCTACCTCCATCACTCCAGTATCCCTGTCCCCTTCCCCCTATACATATCTACCTCCATCACTCCAGTATCCCTGTCCCCCCCTATACATATCTACCTCCATCACTCCAGTATCCCTGTCTCCTTTCCCCTTATACATATCTACCTACATCACTCCAGTATCCCTGTCCCCTTCCCCTTATACATATCTACCTCCATCACTCCAGTATCCCTGTCTCCTTCCCCCTATACATATCTACCTCCATCACTCCAGTATCCCTGTACATGTTAATATAGTACTGGAACTGACTTAAGTATTTCCTGTATATAGTGTGATTACTTTATTGAATTTTTCAAATTTCATATTCTTATTTCTTGTGGTTTTTTAAAAGTAAGATTGTTATTGATTATTGCATTGTTTGGTTTTGAGTTTGAAAGAAAGACATTTCTTTTATTTGTGCATGTGACATTTAAACTTGAAACTTGAATCACACAGACTTTAGTTCTGGGTTAACTCAAGATTTTATAATAAAGGTTCTGTTGTGGAACACTAAAGGACTCTACATACTGACACTAAATGATACTAAAGATCACTTTTGTTCCCAGTTTTCACTTTCCGTTCTTGGAAAAATTTCATTATTTTTCATTTTTTTTGTTCTGTTCCCTTAAACCAGTTCCAACCACCCGTCAAAATCAGTTCCCTATTTAGGAAATAGGGTGCCATCTGGGACGGATCGTAGCTTTGCTCGCGTCTAGCTAGCTACAGGATGTGTGTTGTGGTCATCGTGGTGATTGGTCCTGGCACCTATAAAAATCCCAGACCGCCTCAGGCAGAGAATATGAGCGTAGTTCAGCGTTTGGGAATCCCACTCATGGCTCATGGAGCGGCCTTCCCACTCATCATCACAGAGCACTCCATTTACTCTGCTAAAAATCACTCAGGGGCGACTGGTGGTCTAGTAGTTAAGAGCGTTGGGCCAGAAACCATAACGTGACAAGTTCAAATCCTAGCAAGGTGGAACAATCTGCCCTTGAGCAAGGCAGTTAACAACTACTGTGACGGTGACGTTGATTAAGGCAGCCCCCACACACCTCTCTGAGTCAGAGGGGTAGCCCCCGCACCTCTCTGAGTCAGAGGGGCAGACCCCACACACCTCTCTGAGTCAGAGGGGTAGCCCCCACACCTCTCTGAGTCAGAGGGGTAGCCCCCGCACCTCTCTGAGTCAGAGGGGCAGACCCCACACACCTCTCTGAGTCAGAGGGGTAGCCCCCACACCTCTCTAAGTCAGAGGGGTTGGGTTAAATGTGGAAGACACATTTATGTTGAATGCTTTCAGTTGAACAACTTACTAGGTATCTCCCTTTTCACTCCTTAAATGTTTTGTTTAAAAATATAATTTAACGTCTTATGGCTGCAGGGGCAGAATTGAGTAGCTTGGATGAAAGGTGCCCAGAGGTGCCCAGAGTAAACGGCCTGCTCCTCTGTCTCAGTTGCTAATATATGCATATTATTATTAGTATTGGATAGACAACACTCTGAAGTTTCTAAAACTGTTTGAATGATGTCTGTGAGTATAACAGAACTCATATGGCAGGCAAAAACATGAGGAGAAATCCAACCAGAAGAAATCCAAACAGGAAGTGAAAAATCTGAGGTTGGTATATTTTCAAACCAGGCCCTATTGAATTCACATTGGGATATGAATGAAGTTGCACTTCCTAGGGCTTCCACTAGATGTCAACTGTCTTTAGAAACTTGAAAGAGGATTCTACTGTGTTGTGGGACTGAATAAGAGCTGAATGAGTCAGCTAACTGGCAGAGAGCCATTTCCTGATCAAGCGCATTCCACATGATATCGACTTGCGTTCCATTCCTCCTCAAGACACAAAGGAATTCTCCTGTTGGAACTTTACTGAATCAAATCAAATCAAATGTATTTATATGGCCCTTCTTACATCAGCTGATATCTCATAGTGCTGTACAGAATCCCAGCCTAAAACCCCAAACAGCAAGCAATGCAGGTGTAGAAGCACGGTAGCAAGGAAAAACTCCCTAGAAAGGCAGGAACCTAAGAAGAAACCTAGAGAGGAACCAGGCTATGAGGGGTGGCCAGTCCTCTTCTGGCTGTGCCGGGTGGAGATTATAACAGAACATGGTCAAGATGTTCAAATGTTTATAAATGACCAGCATGGTCAAATAATAATAATCACAGCAGTTGTCGAGGGTGCAGCAAGTCAGCAACTCAGGAGTAAATGTCAGTCGGCTTTTCATTGCCGATCATTAAGAGTATGTCTACTGCTCCTGCTGTCTCTAGAGAGTTGAAAACAGCAGGTCTGGGATAGGTAGCACATCTGGTGAACAGGTCAGGGTTGCATAGCCGCAGGCAGAACAGTTGAAACTGGAGCAGCAGCACGGCCAGGTGGACTGGGGACAGCAAAGAGTCATCATGCCAGGTAGTCCTGAGGCATGGTCTTAGGGCTCAGGTTCTCCGTGAGAAAGAGAGAAAGAGAGAATTAGAGAGAGCATACTTAAATTCACACAGGACACCGGATAAGACAGGAGAAGTACTCCAGATATAACAAACTGACCCTAGCCCCCTGACACATAAACTACTGCAGCATAAATAGTGGAGGCTGAGACAGGAGGGGTCAGGAGACACTGTCGCCCCATCCGATGATACCCCCGGACAGGGCCAAACAGGAAAGATATAACCCCAACCACTTTGCCAAAGCACAACCCCCACACCACTAGAGGGACAAATCTTCAACCACCAACTTACCATCCTGAGACAAGGCAGAGTATAGCCCACAAAGATCTCCACCACGGCACAACCCAAGGGGGGGCACCAACCCAGACAGGGAGATCACATCAGTGACTCAACCCACTCAAGTGACGCACCCCTTCTAGGGATGGCATGAAAGAGCCCCAGTAAGCCAGTGACTCAGCCCCTGTAGTAGGGTTAGAGGCAGAGAATCCCAGTGGAGAGAGGGGAACCGGCCAGGCACAGACAGCAAAAGCGGTTCGTTGCTCCAGAGACTTTCCGTTCACCTTCACACAGGGCAGGGTAGCCCAGTGGTTAGAGCGTTGGACTAGTAACCGAAAGGTTGCAAGTTCGAATCCCCGAGCTGACAAAGTACAAATCTGTCGTTCTGCCCCTGAACAGGCAGTTAACCCACTGTTCCTAGACCAGTTAACCCACTGTTCCTAGACCAGTTAACCCACTGTTCCTAGGCTGTCATTGAAAATAATAATTTGTTCTTAACTGATTTGTAAAAATTAAATAAAAACACCCCTGGGCCAGACTAAACTCAATCATATGACTCATCTCTTCAGTAAAGACTTAAAGGTTGAGACTGAGTCTGTCTCTGACATGGGTAGGTAGGCTGTACCATAAAAATGGAGCTCTATAGGAGAAAGCCCTGCCTCCAGCTGTTTGCTTAGAATTTCTAGGGACAATTCGGAGGCCTGTGTCTTGTGACCGTATGTATGGCAGGACCAAATCAGAAAGATAGGTAGGAGCAAGCCCATGTAATGCTTTGTAGGTTAGCAGTAAAACCTTGATTTCAGCCCTTGCCTTAACAGGAAGCCAGTGTAGGGAGGCTAGCACTGGAGTAATATGATCACATTTGTTGGTTCTAGTCAGGATTCTAGCAGCTGTATTTAGCACTAACTGAAGTTTATTTAGTGCTTTATCCGGGTAGCCAGAAAGTAAAGCATTGCAGTAGTCTAACCTAGAAGTAACAAAAGCATGGATTAATTTTTCTGCATCATTTTTGGACAGAATGTTTCTGATTTTTGCAATGTTACGTAGATGGAAAAAGCTGTCCTTGAACCAGTCTTTATATGTTCATCAAAAGAGAGATTAGGGTCCAGAGTAACGCAGAGGTCCTTTACAGTTTTATTTGAGAGGACTGTACAACCATCTAGATTAATTGTCAGATTCAACAGAAGATCTCTTTGTTTCTTGGGACCTAGAACAAGCATCTCTGTTTTGTCCGAGTTTAAAAGTAGAAAGTTTGCAGCCATCCACTTCCTTATGTCTAAAACACAGGCGTCTAGCGAGGGCAAGGTAATTTACCACCTTCACAAGTGCAGTCTCAGTGCTATGATGGGGTCTAAAACCAGACTGAAGCATTTCGTATACATTGTTTGTCATCAGGAAGGCAGTGAGTTGCAGCGCAACAGCTTTTTCTAAAATTTCAGAGAGGAATGGAAGATTCGATATAGGCCGATAGTTTTTTATATTTTCTGGGTCAAGGTTTGGCTTTTTCAAGAGAGGCTTTATTACTGCCACTTTTAGTGAGTTTGGTACACATCAGGTGGATTCTATCCGTTTATTATGTTCAACATAGGAGGGCCAAGCACAGGAAGCAGCTCTTTCAGTAGTTTAGTTGGAATAGGGTCCAGTATGCAGCTTGAAGGTTTAGAGGCCATGATTATTTTCATCATTGTGTCAAGAGGTACAGTGCCTTGCGAAAGTATTTGGCCCCCTTGAACTTTGCGACCTTTTGCCACATTTCAGGCTTCAAACATAAAGATATAAAACTGTATTTTTTTATGAAGAATCAACAACAAGTGGGACACAATCATGAAGTGGAACGACATTTATTGGATATTTCAAACTTTTTTAACAAATCAAAAACTGAAAAATTGGGCGAAGCCTGAAATGTGGCAAAAGGTCGCAAAGTTCAAGGGGGCCGAATACTTTCGCAAGGCACTGTATAGTACTAAAAAACTTGAGTGTCTCTCTTGATCCTAGGTCCTGGCAGAGTTGTGCAGACTCAGGACAACTGAGCTTTGGAGGAATACGCAGATTTAAAGAGGAGTCCGTAATTTGCTTTCTAACGATCATTATCTTTTCCTCAAAGAAGTTCATGAATGTATTACTGCTGAAGTGAAAGCCATCCTCACTTGGGGAATGCTGATTTTTAGTTAGCTTTGCGACAGTATGAAAAAGATTTTGGATTGTTCTTATTTTCCTCAATTACTTCGGGGCAAATAGGATGATCGAGCAGCAGTGAGGGCTCTTCAATACTGCACGTTCTTTCCAAGCTAGTCGGAAGACTTACAGTTTGGTGTGGCACCATTTCCGTTCCAATTTTCTGGAAGCTTGCTTCAGAGCTCAGGTATTTCTGTATAAGTCCAATGAGTGTCATCTGATGAAGATCATCAACGTTTAGTGATTAATTTTATCTCTACTTGTGCTTTTTTGAGACTCCTCTCTTTGGCTCGAAAAATGGCTGTGTTTATTCTGTGGCTTGGTGGTGACCTAACATAATCGTTTGTGGTGCTTTCGCTGCAAAGCCTATTTGAAATCGGACACAGTGGTGGGATTAACAACAAGATTACCTTTAAAACGGTATAAGATATATGTATGTTTGAGGGATTTTAATTATGAGAATTATGATGTTCTGAATTTGGCACCCTGCACTTTCACTGGCTGTTGTCATATCATCCCATTAACGGGTTTGCAGCCAAAAAAGTTTTTGACCAACACCACATGTACTTTTATGACTGTGTACCGTTTGGTTTAGAAGTAGGCTACCATTAGAAGCTTCAACATTTCAACAACATGTAGGCTACTGAATGATGATGATATGTGGCCACTGTAGGGTTCCCTTTTGGGAACGACCCCTCCCACGTTCAGCTGGAACGGTGGCGCACGGAATGCAAAAATATTCTTAGAAATATTTAACCTCCACACATTAACAAGTCCAATAGCTCAAATGAAAGATAAACACCTTGTTCATTTAGCCAGCAAGTCAGATTTCTAAAATGTTTTATGGCGAAAACATAGCACATATTTATGTCAAACCACCACCAAAGACACAGCTAATTTGAATAGCCAAATTCCACAAAATATGCAATCACCAAACGCAGGATTAAAAGAAAAATAATTGCACTAACCTTTTGAAATCTTCATCAGATGACAGTAATATAACATGTTACACAGTACATTTTTTTTTCAATAATATGCTATATATATCCATAAATCTGTTTACAATGACGGCATGTTAAAAAAAATGCTACTCAAATGTCCGGAGAAATGACGATAGCTCCAGCATATGCCGTCAGCTAACATGGAATACACAACATAAACTTAGACTAAATATGCATGTTCTACATATGTATAGAAAGATACACTTCTTCTAAATGCAATCGCTGTGTTACTTTTATTTTTAACGTTACAGATTTCGTTCACTAGGCTATAATATGAGTCGGCGCTCAGGAATTAGCATTTTGGCTCCTCTACTTCGGAGTCCACAGAAACCCATAATTAACACATAAATCTTCCCTTACCTTTGCTGTTCTTCCATCAGTAGACCTGGAGGGGTTTATACTTACCAAAAACAGCTTTAGTTTGGAAGTCTGTGTCTTTCGGTGATCAAACACGACACATTTCGGTTGAAATGCAGCCAAAAGTCAAGTGGGTGCGCACCAAAACGTCGAAATTACATATTATATGTCGACTAAACTTGTAAACTATGTTCAGAACACAGCATTAGCATGTTATCTAAATTCAAATTTTCAGGACGAAGAGAAACACACTACATCATTTGGTCAATCTTGGAACAAAGACAGAGCGCGCGAAGAGTAGCCTGTTTTTCTCACCTGACCGCAGAGGTTTCAGCCCGCCAAAACCCTCGTGGGCGCGCGATTCTCACAATGAGAAGCCCCATTGAAAGCTGACACCGCGCTGAAGAGATAGAGACTGTTCCCAGGACTGTAAGTGCTTGGGAAGGGTGGGGGCGATGACGTCAAAGTTGGGCCAACTGTTATGATGACAAGAGAGACTTTGGGAGAATGAGTGCCCTGAGAGTTCTGCTTTACATACAGACAGTGTTTTCTATTGAATAATAATTTTTATTTGCATATATTAGCAATTTTTGACAGATTTTTTTTCTGTTTACCATGGGCACCCAATCTCCCCAAAGGGGGCAGCAATCAGCCCTATCCTTAAGAGGTTTTAAATGCAACCGCTGTGTTACATTTATTTTTAACGTTACAGAATTCGTTCACTAGGCTATAATATGAGACGGCGCTCAGAAATTAGCATTATGTCTCCTCTATCTCGGAGTCCACAGAAACCCATAATTAACACATAAATATTCCCTTACCTTTGATGTTCTTCGATCAGAAGACGTGGAAGGAGTTATACTTACCAAAAACTGCATTTGGTTTTCAAGTCTGTGTCTTTAGGTTATCAAACACGACAAATTTCGGTTGAAATGCAGCCAAAATTGTGGATGCGCATCTAAACTTCAAAATTACATATTATATGTCGACTAAACTGGTCAAACTAAGTGCAGAATCAAACTTTAGCATGTTCTAAATGTGCAAAACAATCCTTAGCTCGAACAGACAAACCTACATCATTTGGTCAATCCTGGAAGAAAGAGAGCTCCGGACCCGACGCGCGCATGAAAGTACATGTATTTTCGCGTGACCCAGAGGTTTCAGCCCGCCAAAACTCGAGGGAGCGCGCGATTCTCACAATGAGAGGCCCCACTGAAAGGGGACATCGCGCTGAAGAGATAGGAACTGTTCCCAGATCCGTAGCTGGTTGGGAAGGGTGGGGGCGATGACGTCAAAGTTGGGCCAACTTTCATGATGGCAAGAGAGAGTTTGGGAGAATGGCTGCCCTGAGAGTTCTGCTTTACATACAGACATAATTTTAACGGTTTTAGAAGCTTTAGAGTGTTTTCTATTCAATAATAATTATTACATGCATATATTAGCAATTTTTGACAGATTTTTATTCTGTTTACTATGGGCACGCAATTCCTCCAAAGGGGGCAGTAGTCAGCCCTATCTTTAACAGGTTTTAAAAAAACATTTTTTTCTTTAATATATTGATGATTAGATACTTCAGTTCATAGACAACTTTAGCGCGGTTATAAACGTAAGAATAAATAATATTAATGGTTTAGGGGACGCTTGCGTCCCACTTGGCCAAAAGCCAGGGAAAATGCAGTGGGGCAAATTCAAATAAAATGATATAAAATCAAACTTTCATTAAATCACACACGTAAGAAACTAAATTAAATGTTAAAGACTTGCGCAACTCTCAACAGTGTTACGCAGTTCCTAGATGGCCGTACTTCTTTATTGCACAAATGAATAACATCAACCAAATTCCAAAGACTGTTGACATCCAGTGGAAGCGGTAGGAACTGAAAACAAGTGCCTAAGAAATATATTCCCAATGAGACTCACTGAACAGACAGAGACCTCAAAAAAAAGCCTGCTACAGGTTTTGCCTGCTACATAAGTTCTGTTATACTCACAGACATGATTCAAACAGTTTTAGAAACGTCAGTGTTTTCTATTCAAATCTACTAATAATATGCATATCCTACATTCTTGGAATGAGTAGCAGGAAGTTGAAATTGGGCACGCTATTTATCCAAAAGTGAAAATGCTGCCCCCTATACCTTAAGAAGTTAAACTACACCGGCTCCGACGCTCGTCAGATGTGGCAGGGTCTGCAAACGCTAACAGACTACAAAGGGAAGCACAGCCACGAGCTGCCCAGTGACACGAGCCTACCGGATGAGCTAAATCACTTCTATGCTCACTTAGAGGCAAGCAACTCTGAGGCATGCATGAGAGCGTCAGCTGTTCCGGACGACTGTGTGATCACGCTCTCCATAGCCGACGTGAGTAAGACCTTTAAACAGGTTAACATTCACAAGGCCACTGTGCCAGACTGATTACCAGGACGTGTGCTACGGGCATGTGCTGATCAACTGGCAGGTGTCTTCACTGACATTTTCAACATGTCCCTGATTGAGTCTGTAATCCCTGTTCCTGTACTCCCTGTTCACCCATGACTGCATGGCCAGGCACGACTCCAACACCTTCATTACGTTTTCAGATGACACAACAGTGGTTGGCCTGATCACCGACGAGGAGGAGGTACGAGACCAGGCCGGGTGGTGCCAGAATAACAACCTATCCTTCAATATAATCAAGACAAATGAGATGATTGTGGACTACAGGAAACGGAGGATCGAGTATGCCCCCATCCTCAACGACAGGGCTGTAGTGGAGCAGGTTGAGAGCTTCAAGTTCCTTGGTGTCCACATCACCAACAAACTAGCATGGTCCAAACACACCAGGACAGCTGTGAAGAGGGCATGACAAAACCTAATCCCACTCAGGAGACTGAAAAAGAGGCTGAAAAGATTTGTCATGGTTCCTCAGATCCTCAAAAGGTTCTACAGCTGTAACATCGAGAGCATCCTGGTTGCATCACTGCCTGGTACGGCAACTGCTCGGCCTCTGACCACAAGGCACTAAAGTGGGTGGTGCGTATGGCCCAGTACATCAATCGGGCTGAGCTGCCTGCCATCCGGGACCTCTATACCAGGCGGTGTCAGAGGACGACACCAGCCACCCCAGTAATAGACTGTTTTCTTTGCTACCGCTTGGCAAGAGGTACCAGCGCATCAAGTCTATGGCCAAAAAGGCTTTTCAATGGCTGTTACCCCCAAGCCACAAGACTCCTGAACAAATCAAATTGCTACCCGGACTGTCTGCATTGTGTCCCATCACACCCTGTTCTCGAAACTCTGGAGATTTGACCTGGGGATGACGAGGTGGCCCGCTGTGGTGGAACGGAGTGAGCATGTGGGTTAATGGGGGAGAAGAAGGTCTGAGAGGTAAGGGGTGGTGAATCGCTCTGTAGGTCAGAAGGAGAATCTTGTAATCAATGCGTTGGGAGACAGGGAGCCAGTGGAGTTTACGGAGGACAGGCGTGATGTGCTGCCAGGACTTTGTGTGGGTGAGGAATAGGGCTGATGTGCTGCCAGGAGGAATAGGGCTGATGTGCTGCCAGGAAGGAATAGGGCTGATGTGCTGCCAGGAAGGAATAGGGCTGATGTGCTGCCAGGAAGGAATAGGGCTGCACAGTTCGGAACCATTTGGAGCTTATGGAAGGGGTTTGAGTTGATGCCGGAGAGTAATACGTTGCAGTAGTCAAGACTGGAGAGGAATGGAGAGGAATGGAGAGGACTGGAGAGGACTGGAGAGGAATGGAGAGGAATGGAGAGGACTGGAGAGGAATGGAGAGGAATGGAGAGGACTGGAGAGGAATGGAGAGGAATGGAGAGGAATGCATGAATCAGGGCTTCAGCAGCAGGACAGGAAGAGGGAGGACCTGACTTTGGAAATGTTGCGGAGGTGGAAGAATCAGGACTTGACAGTCTGTCCGATGTAGTGGTTAAAAGAGAGGGAGGAGTCCAGAATGACGTCAAAGTTGCATGGAGGAAGGGCGAGACAGTGGTGTCGTCAATAGTTGCCAGCTTTGTATTTGAGTTCCGTTTTTATCACTGTTGAACTTGAGGAAGTTCTGTTGCATCCACATTGTTATTACAGAGAGGCAGGACTCAATGTGTTTCAGAGGAGAGGTAGATCTGGGGGTCAGAGGTGAGGTGAGGTAGATCAGGGGGTCAGAGAAGGGTTGAGGAGGGATTTGGTGCTGAGGTAGCTATGGGGATCAGAGGGGGGTTGAGGAGGAATTTGGTGATGAGGTAGACTTGGCGGTCAGAGGGGGGTTGAGGAGGAATTTGGTGCTAAGGTAGATCTGGGGTTCAGTGGTGGGTTGAGGAGGGATAATGTGCTGAGGTAGATCTGGGTATCATCGGCATAACAGTGGAAGTCAAATTTGAACAGGATCTGACCAAGAGGGAGAACCTTGGTTAGCGCCCCCCCTTGGGTTGTGCAGTGGCGGAGATCTTTGTGGGCTATACTCGGCCTTGTCTCAGGATGGTAAGTTGGTGGTTGAAGATGTCCCTCTAGTGGTGTGAGGGCTGTGCTTTGGCAAAGTGGGTGGGGTTATATCCATCCTGTTTGGCCCTGTCCGGGGGTATCATCGGATGGGGGCCACAGTGTCTCCTGACCCCTCCTGTCTCAGCCTCCAGTATTTATGCTGCAGTAGTTTATGTGGCGGGGGGCTAGGGTCAGTTTGTTATATCTGGAGTACTTCTCCTGCCTTATCCGGTGTCCTGTGTGAATTTAAGTATGCTCTCTCTAATTCTCTCTTTCTCTCTTTCTTTCTTCTTCTCAGATGACCTGAGCCCTAAGACCATGCCTCAGGACTACCTGGCATGATGACTTCTTGCTGTCTCCAGTCCACCTGGCCGTGCTGCTGCTCCAGTTTCAACTGTTCTGCCTGCGTTTATGGAACCCTGACCTGTTCACCGGACGTGCTACCTGTCCCAGACCTGCTGTTTTCAACTCTCTAGAGACAGCAGGAGAGGTAGAGATACTCTTAATGATCGGCTATGAAAAGCCAACTGACATTTACTCCTGAGTTGCTGAGTTGCTGACTTGCTGCACCCTCGACAACTACTGTGATTATTATTATTTGACCATGCTGGTCATTTATGAACATTTGAACATCTTGGCCATGTTCTGTTATAATCTCCACCCGGCACAGCCAGAAGAGAACAGGCCACCCCTCATATTCTGGTTCCTCTCTAGGTTTCTTCCTAGGTTTTGGCCTTTCTAGGGAGTTTTTCCTAGCCACTGTGCTTCTACACCTGCATTGCTTGCTGTTTGGGGTTTTAGGCTGGGTTTCAGTACAGCACTTTGAGATATCAGCTGATGTAAGAAGGGCTATATAAATACATTTCATTTGATTTTTGATTTTACGAAGAGGCAGGGACCCAACACAGAGTCCTGGGGGACACCCTGTTTAACTACAACTGAGTCTGCGACCCAGCACAGAGCCCTGGGGGACACCCTGTTTAACTACAACTGAGCCTGGGACTCAGCACAGAGCCATGGGGGACACCCTGTTTAACTACAACTGAGTCTGGGACTCAGCACAGAGCCCTGGACGACATTCTGTTTAATTACAACTGAGTCTGGGACCCAGCACAGAGCCCTGGGGGACACCCTTTATAACTGACTTAGTTGATCCAGTTTGTGAGGTGTGATTGTAGCCAGGAGACTCCTCTGTTTCTCTCTTCAACATCTCTGCACATTAGTGATGCACTAAATCAATAAGACAGGATAGACCCAATTAAAAGACCGGTGATGAAGAAAAGGAAACATGCTGGCAAAGAATGCACAGAGCTTGTGGCTGAGCGGTACAGTAAAGAAATTGAAGCAGCAGAGAAGGCCAACCCTCCAAAATTTATTATTATCCGCTTCAGAACAAGTTACACACCCTCTGCTCCTCGTTGTACTCCAGATTCACTCCACTCACATCCTGGACTCGTTACCCTACAAATGCCTGTGTCTGTGTGAGTGTGTGTGTATTTGTATTGGTGTGTGTTTGTATGGTGTGTGTATGTGTGTGTTTGTTTGTTTGGTGTGTGTGTGTGTGTCTGTGTATGTGTGTGTGTGGTTTGTGTGTGTGTGGTGTGTGTGTGTGTGTGTGTGTGTGTGTGTGTGTGTGTGTGTGTGTGTGTGTGTGTGTGTGTGTGTGTGTGTGTGTGTGTGTGTGGCACCTAATCCGTATATAGTGCACTACTTCAGACCACAGATCTATCCCCTACATAGTACACTACTTTAGACCAGGGCCCTATTCCCTATGTAGTGCACTACTTTAGACCAGAGCCATATTCCCTACATAGTACACTACTTTAGACCAGAGCCCTATTCCATACATAGTGCACTACGGTTGACTGAGGTCTCTAGGAAATAGATTTTAATTCGGAGCGCAACACTGGAGTCAAGATATTGAGAGAACCAGCGTCTCGAGAGGAAAGATTAACACTCTCTTTACACAGCACTGGAGGTTGAAACTGATTCAGCATGAATCTATTCTACACAGCACTGGAGGCTGAAACTGATTCAACATGAATCTATTCTACACAGCACTGGAGGCTGAAACTGATTCAACATGAATCTACTCTACACTGCACTGGAGGTTGAAACTGATTCAGCATGAATCTATTCTACACAGCACTGGAGGCTGAAACTGATTCAGCATGAATCTATTCTACACAGCACTGGAGGCTGAAACTGATTCAATATGAATCTACTCTACACTGCACTGGAGGCTGAAACTGATTCAATATGAATCTACTCTACACTGCACTGGAGGCTGAAACTGATTCAACATGAATCTATTCTACACAGCACTGGAGGCTGAAACTGATTCAATATGAATCTACTCTACACAGCACTGGAGGCTGAAACTGATTCAGCATGAATCTATTCTACACAGCACTGGAGGCTGAAACTGATTCAGCATGAATCTATTCTACACAGCACTGGAGGCTCACATTGATTCAGCATGAATCTGTCGTGTCTTTGGCAATGCCGGATTAAGTGATATGACATGCTATTCTATAAAATAATTTCTCCGTAATTAATATTACCTGATTGAGCTAATCATGTAAATGCAATTAACTAGAGGTCGGGGCACCACAAATAATATTTATAGAGCTGTTATCTTCTGAATAAACTCTTAAAGACCTAGTAATATTTTACATCAATAGCAGTCAATATTAATCGTCTTCTTAATTCAGTCTCATCTGAAAGTTGTAAATTATTGGTTATCTGCACGAACCCTGGCTAACAAGTTGAATCAGCAATACAAAATTGGGTTTAATTATTTATTTACTAAATACCTAACTATTCACACAGAATTACATATACACATAATTAAATCATAACTTGATTACAAATTACGTCATAAAGGAAAACGCCCGTAGTGGGCGGAACAGATATGACAGCTGGTTACACAAAAGAAAAGGGGCTGGGTTTGAGTGAAAGAGCGGGAAGACTGAGGAACAAAAGGCCAAGCTGTGCTATGGTAAATACAGTATCTTATGCATTCTAAATTACGACCCATTTGGAAAAGGAAAATGCAATATATATTTACTCTGAGCTGCGCTTCAGTAGGTTGGTGGTAGTTGGAAGGCCGTGTTGCCAAACCAAATCCTTTGTCCTTTGAAGAACGTATCGGATGGTAAATTGAATACGTTGTAGTAACGTCGTTGTGTGACAGACGGGATACTGTTCCTTCCTAACCTGCGTTTGCAGCTGCTGTTGCTAACTCAACGGCTAGGGGGTATCACTTCTGTGGTGAATAAGAGTTCAAAGTTCATACCATTCGCAACCAAAGCTCACGCTGATGTTGGCTTCGTTCTGTAGTTATTATCTGAACCATTCTGACATCGGACCGTCGTCGTCACATCCTCGGAACAGGAGGTTATATTGTCGTCAATGCTTTATATAGGAAGGGAGAGGAGGGCGCGTTTGAAAGGTTTTATAGCCCATGTCCCTTCACAGTGGCGGTTCACTGATTGAGCTCTACCTTATGAAAACCCACATCTCACATGTCATCCCATCACACATAATTTCATATTCAAACATTTAAATTGAACAACATTTCCATGTGAATCCGATAACTCTGCTGTGTAGATTTTCCACTGTAGAGTTTATGTCATTTTATCATTGATGAGAATGTCTCACATGACAACCGAACTGACATCATATTCAGTAAGTACCACCTCATATGTTCAATTGGTCGGATTGCCAGAATATAGTTCATTTCCCCCCACCTTCTGATGTTCCCAGAATCTCTATGTTAACCAAGGGGTTTTCAAATGTCACATCAGTAGGGTAGAGAGAGGAAAAAGGGGGGAAGAGGTATTTATGACTGTCATAAACCTACCCCCCAGGCCAACGTCATGACAAATCTATTCTACACAGCACTGGAGGCTCACAACGATTCAACATTTTCTAATAAAATACAATGAAAATACATCTAATGAAACAGAGGTGATAGATGTTTGAGGACTTAGCTATTGTCTGTGTTTTATCACTAGCTGAGGAGAAGAAAGGAGAGGAGAGGAGACGATAGGGGAAGAGAGGAGAGGGAAGGAGAGGAGAGGAGATGATAGGGGAAGAGAGGAGAGGGAAGGAGAGGAGAGGATAGGGAGGGAGGGAGGGAGGTAGGGGAGGAACAGACTTCTCTTCTGTTAGAGCTGTATTCCAGTGGAGGGGAAACCTCTTCACGCTTCGCTGCAGACACCTGAGAGAGCTTCTATACGAACTCCCATGGACCCAGGAGGCCAGGAGTGTTTCACCGAGCTGAGAAATTACACACTCTCACTATTAAGTACTGTTTGGTCTAGTATTAACACCGTCTACAGAGGACTGACTGTGTGCGTGTGTGTTTGAGTAATAAGTACTGTTTGGTCTAATATTTTCTCCCTGGAAACAGATGGTCTGGGAAGTTATTGGTCCCCGGTCTCCGCTCTTCATATCACGTCGACCAATCCCTTCCGAATAACAGGAGATCATTTGATTTTGAGATAATTGAGGGACGCTGAACAATAATAAGTGGATAGAGACATAAATGTTGAGACTTTAAACATCTCTTCCAATTAGCAGTTTGCAGTTATAGTCATCAATCTAAACGACCGGTTAATGCTTCATGTTCAAATTAACATCTGTATCATATTACTGAGGTGATTTAATTTAATTATATATAATATTAATTATATTATTTAATTAAGATAATTTTGAAGAGTTTTATTTGACTTTTTATTGATTATTTCATCGATTATTTCATTGATTATATTGATTATTGATTATTTAACAAGTCCTGTCAGAAAGTGTTTCGGTTCTAATAGTCTTCTGATATAGTGTGTGTGTGTGTGTGTGTGTGTGTGTGTGTGTGTGTGTGTGTGTGTGTGTGTGTGTGTGTGTGTGTGTGTGTGTGTGTGTGTGTGTGTGTGTGTGTAAATAAATGGTAGACTACTGTTTCCTGAGGTTATTAACCCCAGCGTGGGAGGGAGGGACGAGGCATAGAGAGATCACAAGCAGCCTTATTCATCTCTGAACCCAGCATCATATGGAAACAATCTGCGGGGATCTGCTCCACAAGAGACGGATCCTATTAGGACCCCTCATTTATCAACGTCACGCAGTTCCAGAATGTTCCAGAATGATATCTGTCTGCATGGAAATCAGCTAACTGTTAGGACCCCTCATTTATCAACGCTGTTCCAGAATGTTCCACAGTGATATCTGTCTGGATGGAAATCAGCTAATGCCATGTGTAGCGAAGAATTAAGTGACTGTTTCTGATGAAGAGCTCAGTCTGTAAAATCACTGACCCGTCTCTGCTCTGCCACACACACACACACACACACACACACACACACACACACACACACACACACATACACACACACACACACACACACACACACACACACACACGCACACACACACACACACACACACACAGACACACACACACACACACACACACACACACACACACACACACGATCAGGGCCCAGCACAGACCTTTCAGCCCCCCACTTGAAATTATTTTTTACTCTCATAATTCATATCTCTAAATTCCTAACATACCAAATGTCTCTGTAGTGAAGAAGTTGGGCTGAATCAACACTCATCACAGGTTGTAAGCTAGCTAAAGACATGCTTGACATTTGGGGAAAATATTGATTTTACTGATTGTGATTTACCTCTCTGTGTCTTTCTGCTTCTCCTCTGCTGCGTGTCAGCCAACCGAACACGGACGGAGAAGACCCAGATGCATGCCATCTGTAATAACAGTTTATTACTAGAACAGGGGACATGAAAAACAACAGGTCAAAGGGCAGACAGAGGTCAGTAATCCAGAGTCGGAGTCCAAAAGGTACAGGACGGCAGGCAGGCTCAGGCTCAGGCTCAGGCTCAGGGTCAGGGTCAGAGCAGGCAGTCTCAGGGTCAGGGTCGGGGTCAGGGCAGGCAGGCAGGCTCAGGGTCAGGGTCAGGGTCAGGGTCAGGGTCAGGGTCAGGGCAGGCAGGCAGGCAGGCTCAGGCTCAGGCTCAGGCTCAGGCTCAGGCTCAGGCTCAGGCTCAGGCTCAGGCTCAGGGCAGACAGAATGGTCAAAATTGGGAAACTAGAAAACAGGAACTATAGAAAAGACAGGCGCAAGGGGGAAAACGCTGGTAGGCTTGACGAACATAACGTACTGGCAAGAGACAAACAGAGAACACAGGTATAAATACCCAGGGGATAATGGGGAAGATGGGAGACACCTGGAGGGGGGTGGAGACCAGCACAAGACTGGTGAAACAGATCAGGGTGTGACACACTGGTCTCAGAGTAGAATCACCAGTATGTCCTCCACACCTCTCTGCTCATAGTGTCAGGATTCCTCTGTAGGAGAAGGATCTCCATAGTAACAGAGACACCTGGTGGAGGGGTGGAGACCAGCACAAGACAAGGTGAAACAGATCAGGGTGTAACACAAACTGAACATCAAGTCAAATCAAAATATATTATGTTCATACATGCGCCAAATTAAGGAGCCTTTTGGACCTAGACTTGGCTCTCCGGTACGGCTTGCCGTGCGGTAGCAGAGAGAACAGTCTATGACTAAGGTGGCTGGAGTCTTTGGCAATTATTAGGGCCTTCCTCTGACACCGCCTGGTATAGAGGTCCTGGATGGCAAGAAGCTTGGCCCCGGTGATGTACTGATGTATTCAGCCCTCTATTAGAACTGCTTTTCAAGACTAGCTACTTATTCAGCCATCTATTAGTTCCTTCAGGACTAGCTACTTATTCAGCCATCTAGTAGTTCCTTCAGGACTTGCTGCTTACTCAGCTCGCACTTTAATACTTCCAGCTAGACAAAGCCTGAGACGACAGCCCTAGCCTCGCTGCTGCCAAGCAACACAACACAGTGTACAACATACTGAACCGTCCAATCTTGCGTCAGCCCTCTCCTCTCCTCTCCTCCTCCTCCTCTCCTCTCCTCTCCTCTCCTCTCCTCTCCTCTCCTCCTCTCCTCTCCTCTCCTCTCCTCTCCTCTCCTCTCCTCCCTCTCCTCCTCTCCTCCTCTCCTCCCCTCCCCCTCCTCTCCTCTCCTCTCCTCTCCTCTCCTCTCTCCTCCCCTCTCCTCTCCTCCCTCTCTCCTCTAGCAGAGACCACACAGTCTTTATTAAAGGGAATTTCTTGTCCCGGAGACTCTGCTGAGCTCGAACACACTGTACTACCAGAAACAATAGCAGGATTGTGCCGCCACTCTTCTCTCTTTTCTATTTTCCTTTTAGGAGGCCTTTTTTATTCCTCTCTCTTTTTTCCCCCGTTTGTTATTCTCACTTAAAATATTTGCCGGCACGGTGGCCAGCCCTCGACCACTCTGAATCGCCCGGGCCTGGGGAGGAGGAGGAAAAACCTGGCAGGTGGAGCAAGATGAATAACAAGCCAAAGCTCCAATGCAGAGGCTGCCGCTGTCCGGCTCCAATCTGGATCCTGTCAGGGGATATCAAGGGAACACCCACAATGCAACGCAATCTCTCAGCGCAGTGTCTCCCCTCCTCCCCTCTCTCTCGCCCTCTCTTTCCTTTTCCCTCCATCGCTTCACCGATATCTTGCAGACGGCTGATCCATCGCCAACCGCTCCCTAAACGCTATTGCCCTCTATTGTTTCTTTTCTCCTCTCTCCCCCTCCCTCTCTCTCCCTCCCTCTCCTCCTCCCTCTCTCCCTCCCTCTCTCTCATGTGTCAGTGTTTTGAGCCAGCCGACATGGATTAAGATCAATTTGGGATGAAATTATAATTATACTGTCAGTTTGACTTCTCTGGAGACAACGTGAGAGATAGGATACGTAATAAACATAAATGGAAAGTGAAGCTTTAGATTGGAGACAGAGAAGAGATGGAGAGGAGACGGAGAGGAGATGGAGGCAGAGAGGAGGTGGAGAGTAGACAGAGACGAAGGGGAGACGGAGAAAGAACGGAAGTGGAGAGGAGACAGATTGGAGAGGAGACGGAGAGGAGACGAAGACAGAGAGGAGACGAAGATGGAGAGGATACGAAGACGAAGATGGAGAGGAGACGGAGTGGAGATGGAGAGGAGACTGAAGTGGAGAGGAGACAGAGAGGAGACGGAGGTGGAGACGGAGACGGAGAGGAGGCGGAGACGGAGTGGAGATGGAGAGGAGACGGAGACGGAGTGGAGATGGAGAGGAGACTGAAGTGGAGAGGAGACAGAGAGGAGACGGAGGTGGAGACGGAGACGGAGACGGAGAGGAGGCGGAGTGGAGATGGAGAGGAGACTGAAGTGGAGAGGAGACAGAGAGGAGACGGAGGTGGAGGGAGACGGAGAGGAGGTGGAGACGGAGATGGAGAGAGGAGACAGGAGGAGAGGTGGAGACGCGGAGATGGAGATGGAGAGGAGATGGAGATGGAGAGAGAGACGGAGAGATGGATAGGGAGAGGGACAGAGAGGAGACGGAGAGATGGAGAGGAGACTGGAGAGGGACAGAGAGGAGACGGAGACGGAGAGCAGGAGACGGAGAGGAGACTGAGAGGGAGAAGAGAGATGGAGACGGAGAGGGAGACAGAGAGGAGACGGAGAGGAGAAAGAGAGGCGAAGGAGAGGAGACGAAGAGGTGTGTGAGACTGCCACTGCCGTGCAGAAGATACCATGCCATCTGTAATAAGACAGGATCCATGCTTCACTTCTGAATCCTGCAGATTGAATGTAATCACTGAAATATGAATTCAACTCACTAACACTGAAATATGAATTCAACTCTCTAACACTGAAATTTGAATTCAACTCTCTAACACTGAAATATGAATTCAACTCTCTAACACTGAAATGCAGGTTGAACTAGAGTAGCAGAATTCCGGTAACTTTCCCAAAATGCTTTTCCAGAAATCCTTGTTGGAGGATTTCCTGCTTATTTCCTGATTATGGGAATACCCCCCCCAAAATCTGTGAGTTGTAGGAAAGTTACCGTAAATTCACAACCCTTAGGTTCAACACTCCAGGACTTCTCTGTGAGGTGTTGTTTATTAATTTGTCTTTAAAATATTGTAAATTACCTTTATATTATAATTTTAGTAGCATGGTTTCAATTAGGAGTTCATTGATTGCATGAGGCTAATGTTAATTGTAGTTGATCACTGGTAGCGTAAGGCAACAGTAGGATAATGAGGCATTAGATGAGAGCACTGTTTCCATAGCAAGGGCAACGGTAGCGAGCTCTAACCCTGTCACGTAACTGATGATGTGCGGATATGATAAAGTCGGCCGGCAGACACCCAGGAGCACTACAATGGCTGCCAGATGAGGTGAGGCCCGCTGCAGAGATGCTAGAGAGGAAATAGCATCAGACGCTAAGGCCTGCATAACACACTTCAGAGAATATGATACAATGATGATAACTATAGTGGGTTTAACTTGATGGAATTTGATGATGCTACATAGGAACCATCAGTATAAAATACATTTGTCATACTAATTCTAAAAAATTATAATAGCCCATATGAATATATACAGTACCAGTGAAAGGTTTGGACACACCTACTTCTTTATTTGTACTATTTTCTACATTGTAGAATAACAGTGAAGACATTAAAACTATGAAATAACACATCACGTAGTAACCAAAAAATGTTAAAAACTGCTTCAGGATCGGTTGTGCTAACGTAGGCTAATGCGATTAGCATGAGGTTGTGCTAACATAAGCTAATGCGATTAGCATGAGGTTGTAAGTAACAAGAAGTAACAAAGATTTCCCAGGACATAGACATAGATATATCTGATATTTGCAGAAAGCTTAAATTATTGTTAATCTAACTGCACTAGCTGTTACAGTGAAATAATACCATGCAATTGTTTGAGGAGAGTGCACAGCTTTGAACATGAAAAGTTATTAGTAAACACATTAGGCACATTTGGGCAGTCTTGATACACCATGTTGAACAGAAATGCAATGGTTCATTGGATCAGTCTAAAACTTTGCACATACACAATCTAAATTGCAACTGGGTTAGAACATATAATATAATATAATATAAGAATTATCATGGAACGATACAACGTAGGAGTAGCGTCTAGACATGAACAAACAGAAACAGATTCCTGGGAATCAATTATCCCCGTGGGAATGTAGATGCGCTCAGGAGGACAGGTAGTGGAAGCGGGTGCCCTCTCCAGAGCCTGGCAAATGTCCACATCTACGTCCCAGACCACAGGGGCTACAACATGACAGAGAACAGGAAAACTGCATTCGTGTGACCAGTCCGTGATTCTCATCCTCGACCATAAAATGGTGGGGTGATAGCGTTGGAGCCAAGAGAGGCAGAGGAGGGGATGTTTTCCTGACGACTGGACTCCATGGTGAGGGTGATGTTCTGGATCATAGTGGCCAATTGTCAAGGGATTGCACCAGAATTGGAGAGGAGAGCGGCTTTGAGGGGATGTTCAGAGGAGGCAATAAAGTTCCCTTTTGGTACAGGAATCCACTAGCGCTGTAGAAACAGCAAATGAGGGACAGCCAGCTAGTTGATCGACACTAAAAAGGGTTTGGCAGAAACTGACGAAGATGGGATGGTCACAACTGTCCCAGGCAGTTGAAGATCACGTGACCGTCCCTTCTGCTCTCGTGGATCCCGAGAAGAGCTGGTGCCCTTCTGACCACAGTAGAGACGGAGCCCCAGCTGTCTCCGTCTGTGTCGCTCCGCTGCGGGGAGGTCATGTCATGTGAACCCTACCTCCACTGTTCAGACTCTGCTACAGATTGTCCACTGAGGGAGGGAGAGAAGCGGTGTGGGTACCGAAGCTCCCGAAGTAGATTGTCCAACCAGATGGCCATCGCCATGAGTGCATCCATGGAGAGGTAGTTGTCCCCACATGACTGTTCCGGTTGGACCTCACACAGTCCTCTTCGGAATAGCCTACAGGTTGCCAGGTTGGGGGTGGATACGGGTTAGCCTACGGAGCGTTGGCTCTCTCTGCCCTCTTGTGGATGACCAAAAATACCTCTGAACAGAGTCATGAGCCCTTCATACAAAGCCAGTTCCTCCTCTCCTCTCTCCCAGATGGCCATAGCCCACTCCAAAGCCCACCCAGTCAGCAGAGAAAAATCTGTGGCAGGCTTGGACCACTTGGTGGTGTGGGCTCCCATCTGATGCACAAAATAGATGGAGCACTGGAGTAGGAAGCCACAGCATTTAGATGGGGTTCCGTCATATTTATCCGGGAGGGACAAACAGGCATTGCTGACCTGGGCGGACTGCTGAATGGACTAATGTGCTGGCTCACTGGGTCGACTGGTGGAAGTTATCTTCAGCTTGTGGAAAGCAACGCCTCTCTGGCACATTCGAGACGTTGAAGACTGCAAAGGACCTCTTCCATGGCCATCCCCAGTTGAGCCAGCTAGTTGTTGTGTTTACGACGAAGTAGGTATCCCTGTTTTTTGACCTTCTGGGAGATTTCCTGCTGCGGCCATCCAGTATTCTGTAACGTAGACGCTGGGAGTCGAGAAGCAGGTGCAGGTGGTAATTTTAATATAACAATTAACATGGAACGATACAACGACAGAGTCTAGACATGAACAAACAGAAACAATACCGCCTGGAGAAGGAACCTGAGGGGTGGAGGGGCAATGAGTGAGGTAATGAGGTGCGTAATGATGGTTCCCAGGACCAATGGTTGGTAAACTGTCAACGTCGAGCGCCGGAGGGGAGGAGCGGGAGTAGATGTGATAGTGTCCAAACCTTTGACTGGTACTGTAGACATGCTAATTGCAGAATGGCGGCTGTATTGTTGTTCAAGTATCTGAGACAGAAACAAACCATCCCATCCCAGACCGTCCCAGGCTCGGGCTCCATTGGCTGTTATAATGCATGGCCACTGTAGCCATTGGCTGTTATGATGCATGGCCACTGTAGCCATTGGCTGTTATGGCCACGGTAGCCATTGGCTGTTATGACGCATGGCCACTGTAGCCATTGGATGGAGCCAGACAGGACTGCTCCTGGTTAGCCTACAGGATGGCAGGTTGGGTGTGGAGAGGGGTTAGCGTACAGGATGGCAGGTTGGGTGTGGAGAGGGGTTAGCGTACAGGATGGCAGGTTGGGTGTGGAGAGGGGTTAGCGTACAGGATGGCAGGTTGGGTGTGGAAAGGGGTTAGCCTACAGGATGGCAGGTTGGGTGTGGAGAGGGGTTAGCCTACAGGATGGCAGGTTGGGTGTGGAGAGGGGTTAGCCTACAGGATGGCAGGTTGGGTGTGGAGATGGGTTCTTATACAGGATGTCAGTTTGGGTGTGGAGGCGGTTTAGCCTACGGGTTGCCAGGTTGGGGGTGGAGACAGGTTAGCATACGGGATGGCAGGTTGGGTGTTTAGAAAACTTAGCATACGGGTTGCCAGGGTATACAATAAGAGGATACGGATTAGTGTACGTACAGGATACCAGGTTGAGGCAGGAGTCTGGATGCTGGCTTCAGATATAACAGAAAATAAAGTCAGCAGAGTTTAGATGAACAGCCAGGTAAATAAAGGAGGAGTCAGGAGGAATCAGCCAGGTAAATAAAGGAGGAGTCAGGAGGAATCAGCCTGGTAAATAAAGGAGGAGTCTGGAGGAATCAGCCAGGTAAATAAAGGAGGAGTCTGGAAAAATCAGCCAGGTAAATGAAGGAGGAGTCTGGAGGAATCAGCCAGGTAAATAAAGGAGGAGTCAGGAGGAATCAGCCAGGTAAATGAAGGATAACAAAGCCCTTACTCAAGAGATCACAAAGCCCTCACTCCAGAGATCACAAAACCCTCACTCCAGAGATAACAAAGCCCTCCAGAGATAACAAAGCCCTCACTCCAGAGATCACAAAGCCCTGCAGAGATAACAAAGCCCTCCAGAGATAACTAAGCCATCCAGAGATAACAAAGCCCTCACTCCAGAGATAACAAAGCCCTCCAGAGATAACAAAGCCCTCAGAGATAACAAAGCCCTCCAGAGATAACAAAGCCCTCACTCCAGAGATAACAGCCCTCCCTCCAGAGATAACAAAGCCCTCCAGAGAAAGCAAAGCCCTCACTCCAGAGATCACAAAGCCCTCCAGAGATAACAACGCCCTCCAGAGATAACAAAGCCCTCACTCCAGAGATAACAAAGCCCTCCAGAGATAACAAAGCCCTCACTCCAGAGATCACAAGACCTCCAGAGATAACAAAGCCCTC